>NW_027286849.1:0-263237 GCF_022747635.1 Hetaerina americana | reverse complement strand
CCGCGGAAGGGACCCCGGTTCAAAACTATAACAAGAATCGGTCATTTGGAGGCATGGTGATCAAAGAACTGGTCTACTTGTCACGTCTGTCTCGATGCATTTGTAATCAATTGCTGATAAATCGTTGCAGTATCGCAAAAAAAAAATTGCGGAAAAGGATGAAAAATCACTCAATCGACTTTAAAATACTTGGGGGATTCGTTCAGAGGAGGTTTATCAACATTGTTTCAGCGAGATGCCGATTTCCCAAGAAGGAAACCCGATGCCCATTACATAAATTGTTATTTGTGCGAATGATGCTGATTCCATATGCTGTTAACGACGATGCATTCCGTAGAAATAGTTTCTGGGAATTGATTGATTGGATAGAATTAGCACAATGGAAAATCCACGGAAGCGCTCACTGCCCGCCATTTTGTTTATTGCGACGCCTGCTCGTCACGACTTGGTGAATGTACAAGGAACGCTGTTGCCCAGCTGCGTTCTATGCTTGCGAGGTTTCCACAGAAATTTCTTCCTCGTGCGGAATGCCACGTGGGTCATTGCGACAGCCCTTTTCTGGTTAACGTAGAAACTTGGGGCGAGGACGGGTCGCATTACCTGCCTGCCTCCTCGCGTTGAACCCCCGAGGAGTTTTACGACGTAGCGGATGGACGGGAGGTTAAGCGGAATTAGCCTTCGCGGAAAAACGGCCGCGTGGGAAGGGCATGTGGGAACCTGTCATTTACTGCCCCTGGAAGTGAAGCAGGAGCAACGTGACCACAAGCGTACCAGTTTCGGAGGGAGACGGACGCCGTGAATCCATATTATTTTTGACGGAGGGGAGACATGTAAGTCAAGGCTTACGTCTGAGAAACGAGCATAGCAGGTCAGTGGTTTGAAAAGTACTGGGTGAAAGGGAAGTAATCATGGGAATATAATATTTTTTTCCTTAATATCTCGACGGTCATTTTCATCAAATGCAGACGCATAGCAGTAGAAAATATAATTGAATAGGAGGTAAGAATTCGTCCATCTTTTATTGTCATAAGTTTCTCCTTTACATTTACTCTATTTTTTCGTGAACCGCGCGCGTGCACACCAGGTAAGTAGTTGGTGAATCGGAGGAAAGCGTGGGACTCTAATTTTCCAGGTTTTTACGTTTATTTATGTACGTCCTTTGCGGCCGAGTATTGACGATTGCCCATCGCAGTCGGGTATTTGAAAACTGAAGATTATTTCATGGCCCTTAGAAGGGCCGTTAGGATGCATCAAAGCAATCCCGTCGAGGAATTTACTTTGAGCTGGTGTACTTGGTGACGGCCTTGGTCCCCTCGGAGACGGCGTGCTTGGCCAGCTCACCGGGAAGCAAGAGCCTGACGGCGGTCTGCACCTCCCGGCTGGTGATGGTGGAGCGCTTGTTGTAGTGAGCCAGGCGAGAAGCTTCGGCGGCGATTCTCTCGAAAATATCGTGACGAAGCTGTTCATGATGCTCATGGCCTTGCTGGAGATTCCGGTGTCGGGGTGCACCTGCTTCAGCACTTTGTAGATGTAGATTGCGTAGCTCTCCTTCCTCCTGCGCTTCTTCTTCTTGTCTCCCTTGGAGATGTTCTTCTGGGCCTTGCCCGCTTTCTTCGCAGCCTTTCGCTCGTCTTGGGTGGCATGGTGATCACGTTCGGCGAACGGGGTCGATTTCAGTATTTTCGCCGATCATCAGTCGCCTGCTTATGTACCCCTGGTCCGTTCCGTGAGCCGAATCTCCTCGACGACCAATCACGTAAAAGCATGATGTGGCGTCGCTAGGACGGCGGCAGCCTATATAAATGCGCCCAGGAGTCTGACAGCGATTAGACAGCACTACCAGATAAAGAAGCATTCAGCCATGTCCGGACGAGGAAAGGGAGGAAAAGTGAAGGGAAGTCCAAGTCCCGCTCCAGCAGGGCCGGTCTTCAGTTTCCGGTCGGTCGTATCCACCGTCTGCTCCGCAAGGGGAACTATGCCGAGCGTGTTGGTGCCGGTGCCCCAGTCTACTTGGCCGCCGTCATGGAGTACCTGGCCGCGGAAGTCCTCGAGTTGGCCGGTAACGCTGCCAGGGACAACAAGAAGACGAGAATCATCCCTCGTCACTTGCAGTTGGCCATCCGCAACGACGAGGAGTTGAATAAGCTCCTGTCGGGCGTTACCATCGCTCAGGGAGGTGTCCTTCCGAACATCCAGGCGGTGCTCCTGCCCAAGAAGACTGAGAAGAAGGCATAAGCATCACGCTGTGCGCATAAAAGGTCCTTTTCAGGACCAGAACATACTAGAGAGATGTACGCGATAAATGTCATGTGAAAAAAATAATAATAACAATAAACGTAATAAGCATAGCGAATGAAACGTGGAGCTATAATTGGGCTAAGGTAAACGATGGGAAATAAAGCGTATAAAAAGTGAAAGCGTTTGTGCTGAAATGCAACGAAGAATGATTGAAGGTGACACTGCTTCGTTTACAATGTATTTCATAGTCTGTCATAAAATTTCACCTGCAATCTGCCGCTTAACTACGTTATTTCTTGTTAACATGTATGGTTGCAACGGCGCGATACACATTGTCGCCAGTCCGTTGCCACGTGCTTATTCATGTACGGTTGCAACGGCGCGATATACATTGTTGCCACGTGCTTATTCATGTACGGTTGCAACGGCGCGAAGTACATTGTTGCCCCGTGCTTATTCCTGTACGGTTGCAACGGCGCGATATACATTGTCGCCAGTCCGTTGCCACGTGCTTATTCCGATTCGCTGACAATGTCTTTAACGTCGGTAAAGGCTCATACAATTTCAACTCTATTATCACCGCCATTTTTTTTTTGCGTTCGAACAGGTCTTACTTTACTATTTATCGCCGTCACACACGCTATGGCGAATAGGGAATAATTTTTCGTTCCGTTATGGCAAAGGATTGGCTCCATCTCTGAACATTGTATTGGTCCTTAGAAGGACCTTTTTTATCGACGTACGCCGGGTGTCGGATGGCGATCCCGTCGCGTCGTGTCTAACCGCCAAACCCGTAGAGAGTGCGGCCCTGTCGCTTGAGTGCGTACACGACGTCCATGGCTGTGACGGTCTTCCTCTTGGCGTGTTCGGTGTAGGTGACGGCGTCGCGAATAACGTTCTCAAGGAACACCTTGAGCACACCGCGCGTCTCCTCGTAGATGAGTCCGGAGATACGCTTCACTCCACCTCGGCGGGCGAGACGGCGGATGGCCGGCTTGGTGATGCCCTGGATGTTATCGCGGAGAACTTTGCGATGACGTTTGGCTCCTCCCTTTCCCAGGCCTTTTCCTCCCTTGCCGCGTCCAGTCATCTCTGTAGTCTGCTCGTAGTAAGGGCTGCTGTCTGATGACCTGAAATGCACCTTCGCCGGTATTTATAAACGTCGCCGCCGCGGCGATGACGTACCCGACCTCTCCACCAATCAGCGTCGCCCGTACTATCTGGCGCCATTCTCGGAAGTGCTTAAAAGACGGCGTTGACCCGGCTTTTTACAGATCGCAGAAATGGCACGTACGAAGCAGACAGCCCGCAAGTCCACCGGAGGAAAGGCCCCGAGGAAGCAGCTGGCCACCAAGGCCGCTCGCAAGAGCGCGCCGGCGACGGGAGGCGTCAAGAAGCCCCACAGGTACCGCCCCGGTACCGTGGCCCTTCGTGAGATCAGGAGATACCAGAAGAGCACGGAGCTCCTCATCCGCAAGCTGCCCTTCCAGCGCCTGGTGCGTGAGATCGCCCAGGACTTCAAGACCGATCTTCGGTTCCAGAGCTCCGCCGTCATGGCTCTCCAGGAGGCCAGCGAGGCTTACCTAGTGGGTCTCTTTGAGGACACCAACCTCTGCGCCATCCACGCTAAGCGTGTGACCATCATGCCCAAGGACATCCAGCTGGCCCGCCGTATCCGCGGAGAGCGAGCTTAGAAAGCTACTTTCGGCCGAAAAACAAAGGTCCTTTTCAGGACCAGTACATACTTAAAAGTTTGAATTTAGCACGATCGCACAATAATTAACGACGATGTAAATCCATTGGAATGATGGACGACATGAAATTTCCTTTGCGCATGGCAAGTGCGTTTGCACGGCTACGCATGAAATGAGATGAAATAAAAGTTCGTGCGATGCTTACCTGACGCGCTTAACGAAAAGAAAACAATACTCCGTGACGTGTTGTTCATTTTACACGTTCTATGAATGTTATTCTTAATTTTTTTTTTCGTCCGTCCATGTCGCATCATCAATTTTAAATAGGACCGTTGTTTTTGCATGGCATTAATCATGATAAATGTTAACTTTGGGCGTGCTCAGTGGCGTGGGCATTGAGTGGCAAGCATCTTTGGAAGACATGATGGTCCTAAAAAGGACCGAGATTGGACGCTGTCTGCTGTCCTAGGTGCGCCGGTGGCGAAGCAGTGATGGTTCACTTCTTTTTCTGGGCGGCGGAAGGTTTCTTGGCGGCGGGCTTGGCCTTGGTGGGCGTCTTCTTGGGCTTGGGGGTCTTGGGTTTGGTGGCCGCCTTTTTCGCCTTCGACGGGGACTTTGCCGCCTTGGCGGCGGGTTTCCCAGCCGCCGGCTTCTTCTTTGGCTTGTCCGCCGCCTTCTTCGCCTTCTTGGCTGGTGGCGCGGACTTGCTTCGCTCCTTGGGCGCGGACCTCTTGGTGCCACTGGACGCCTTCTCGGAGGACTTCTTGGCTCCGACCGCTTTCGGTTTCTTTACTCCCGTCTTCTTGACGACCTTTTTCGCCTTGGTCGTCCCGCTGGCTGCCGCGGGTGCGGCCTTCTTGCTGTGGCTCAGCTTGAAGGAACCTGAGGCGCCCTTTCCCTTGGTCTGGACGAGAGTTCCGGCGGTGACGGCCGCCTTGAGGTACTTCTTGATGAAAGGCGAGAGCCTCTCGGCGTCCACTTTGTAGCTGGCTGCGATGTACTTCTTGATGGCTTGAAGGGAAGAGCCACCGCGCTCCTTGAGGCCCTTGACTGCGTTGTTAACCATCTCGGAAGTGGGCGGGTGCGACGGCTTTGCGCGAGCCTTCTTGGCTGCTCCGCCCTTGCTGGCCTTCTTGGAAGCCGCGGAGGTTCCTGAAGAAGGCAGGGGTTTTACTGCGACGGTGCCCGAAGGCTGGGCTGCCGGTGGTGCGGCTGCCGCTGCTCCAGATGCTGCGTCTGCCATGTTATCGGCTGCTGCGTGATGATAGAAAGAGAAAATTACCAAGACATGGATTTCTTACGAAAGTCCACCTTGCTATCGTACCATTTCGGAGCAAAATACGATCTCTTCCTCTCGCCTCCGGTGCGCTTCTCGGATTGTTTGTACTCCACTCCTCCTCCGACTTTCGCGTTTCGGAGAGTGTCGGGGGCGCGTAACGAGGGCGCCTTGCGCCGCGGCGCCCGTCAGGGTTCCACCCTGTCGGCCGTGGCGGCGCCAGGCGTTTGGCGAGCCCAGTTCGTGTGCAGCGGGTCGTCAAAATACGGGTTGTCGTCCTGTCGAAGGCGTACCCGGGAATAAACGTTGCACACGTTTCTACCGGGGTCGATTCCTCGAGATCCGAGGTAACGTACGTTCGAGGCCATCCTTCACCTGGTATTGGACGCGCTCGCGACCCGGTGGGCCGCGCGCCGGCCGCGGAAAGCGGCCCCGAGAAGACGGTCCCTTCGGACGCCTTCCCCCTGACTCGGCGCCTGTCAAACCTTCCTCCTGTTCCTCCCCGGTGCCTGTCCCGTAAGCGGACGTTTATGCATTTTTCGACGACTCGGGGGCGTCGCGACGCACCCACCTCCCGCGCCCGTGGGAAAGGATTATCGAGTCGCAAATGGAGACGGAGTCACCCGTTAAGCGCACGCCTTACGACGCGTCCGCGTGGGCTTCGAAATGGTTGCATGGGGTGGCCGAAGGGGAAAAAGAAATGAACTGTACGCACGCGAATGGGACGTCAAAGTTCACGTACAACAAAGTCGAGGATGGCGCCGAATTATGCTTTAGCCCCGTGAGCGGGCGGGAAAAACAATGTAGTAGCCGAGGGCGCGCAGTGGCGACCCGGCCGTGACGAGTTTGCTCCGTCTCCAACGGCTTCGGACGTCGGTACCTCGTTGCGGGATGATGAATTTGTAGCAACCGGCATGTCTTCGGAAACGAAATGATACTTCATCACGGGAAAACTCTTATTGTCGTTGAAACGGCGCCACATCCACGTTTCCGCGGATGTCTACCCTAGTTTCCTTGCACGTCTTTCGAAGAGGAGAGTCGTCTGCCGTCGACTTGTTATCGCGTACATTTCTTTTATTAACCTTCCTTATCTGTGCGATGCGTTGGATGTGCTTTTCTCCACGGTGCCGTCAAGTTACGGAATACACCCCTACGACCTTAAAAAAAAATCCCTCCCACACACACGCTGTATGTCACGTTAAATGACCCTGTGTGATGGGATACCTCGGGGACGTAGTCAACGTGAAAGCGACTCCTTGAAAACCAGGCTCTCGTAAGCGTACGTAATTCGTGTCGGCAATTTCGCTCGGTACACATCCCCCGCCGTACGTCTTATTCACGGAAACGGCGAAAATAGGGCGCATCGCGGGATTGTATGCGCGATCATTACGATGGGAATCGCCATAAGCAAATAGGACAGATGCGTTTAACTCAATAATATCCACATCCCTTTCGTCGTAGTTGCGGAGCTATGACGGCTTGTATTCGTGTCACAATATTTTTCAGTTGCTTCCAACCTAATTTCACATCGTTTCCACTTGTTTCCAATCGACATAATGTGTGTCAAGCATATGGATCTTGTTTTTTACCTCCATGCCGTTGGAATAATATCTTTCATTAGAGCAATGGTCGACTTTTCCTTGTAACTTTCGAGGGTCGGGATAGTGATTGACGGATAAGGTAGAGTGAATAGCCCTTACCTGGAAAACATTCCTGTGAATAAATAAAAAAAACGTGGGAAAAAGCCGTCGGGGCGTGATGCGGCGTTCAATAGTGATGACAGATTATACTATCTGGCGTAGGAAAGACTTGAACACGATTTTTCCTGGGATCGTAATCAGGGATCCAGGCTGGTTTCCAGTGCTTGCGGGGTTGGGGGGACTAGGGGCGGCATTAACAGCCGGAACCGTTCATTCCTCTACGACCTCTCTTTCGTGGAACTCTATCACCGTCGACAGTTCACGGAACATCATTTCTCGGTTCTGTCTCGAAGAAGCCCCTGTGTTAATTCAATTACTCAGTATCTACTTCGTTCTGCATTACTTAATCAATACATGTGGACCCATCAAATATTTCATCCCCGTTCATTGTTGATTCCTTGAGGTTCTTAGCGATGCGGAAGCAACTTTATCGTCACGAGTAATAAAAGAACGATGATTAACAATTTTAAGCTGTCTGGTACCTAGCACATCACCATAAAAGATACGAAATAAGCATTCCAGTGAACAGGAAAACAAATTGTCGTCTTTTCCCCGGCCAATCTGGGATCATTGCAATGTGAAGCGAAAGTCAATCAGGAGTTAAGAGGATTCAATCCACTCACGATGAAGTAGACGACTGAAGGTTGCGTAGGTCTATGTGCACGTTCGTGTGTGTTAGTTTCTAGTGTTCATATGTAAATGACAGTTGTGTCAATGGGGGAACGTTATTCGAAAGTAACACTAGTTGACTCGAATTTAATCATTCTTATTACCAGTAGTTGCATTGCAAAATTTGACATTATCACGGCAGGAGGTAGGTGATGACTGTCATAAATGTTCGCTAATGGAGGACGTTTGTCATCCATTCCGAGATTTTGAAAAAAAAACTGTCTCCGTTTACATATCGCTGCGTACCCGAGATATTTTACTAATTTGGTACTCTGTGTGGATGAATTTATTAACAGATGTCATAAGGGTGATTTCAACTACACAAATTTGACAAAGTTCAATGTTAAGTATTAACGCCTCGCTGTGACTGGTATGACATTACATGATATCCCGGTGATTAAGCATCACCACAACTGCTAAGGTAATTAATCGTCATGGTGTATATCATGAGTCTTAAAATCACACGATCGTTATGAAATTTACACCGCTTCACGGCTCGTCGGCATTTTCTCCCGTCCGTAGTTAAGTTGTATGTTACTAAGTTGCCTAGGCAAGGACGTTATTCCATTCCATTCCCGGCCACTGTTACTAGGTGAATCTGATTAAATATCGCTTCACGAATCACTATTGTCCTCAAAGCCGAGCGTCCTTCGGTTAACGCCACTGCGGGAAATCGGTTGTCGAATACGGTGAAGTGACGATCTCGTGTACCTAGTGTCAAAATGCGGCCGGGGTGGATTCTTCAATGGGGCTAATGCGGTAAAGATTTTCACCAAATTTGCAGAAAGTAGAAATGCTAAAAGGACGGACAGGTAGGCACATGCGGCAACCTTTTTCGTCAGAAATGCACTCGGAAAGAAAGCACTTGTAGGAAGAGTCGCCTTAATGAAAACGTTATGCAATCATCTCATAAATGATTATACCGGCCGCTAATTTTAAAGATTTTTCTTTCACGTCAAACTTCGACCTCTTTTCCCTAGATTTCATTTCCCTAATCCCGCAAAGAAATAAACAACATTAACGTATGTCCTTCCATCCCTTGTGTATCAACGTAATAAAATTAGCGGGTAAGTTGGGACTGGGACCATTTAACTTTTGCCTAGAGAAACATTTTCTGTTCTGTGGCGTGACAAGACAAGTAAAGATTTCTGGAAAGGTTAATTTCGTTCAAAAGAAGGGGAATGAGCCGTCTCGCACCGGAAAAACCTTCGTGTCCCGCGGAAGGGACCCCGGTTCAAAACTATAACAAGAATCGGTCATTTGGAGGCATGGTGATCAAAGAACTGGTCTACTTGTCACGTCTGTCTCGATGCATTTGTAATCAATTGCTGATAAATCGTTGCAGTATCGCAAAAAAAAAATTGCGGAAAAGGATGAAAAATCACTCAATCGACTTTAAAATACTTGGGGGATTCGTTCAGAGGAGGTTTATCAACATTGTTTCAGCGAGATGCCGATTTCCCAAGAAGGAAACCCGATGCCCATTACATAAATTGTTATTTGTGCGAATGATGCTGATTCCATATGCTGTTAACGACGATGCATTCCGTAGAAATAGTTTCTGGGAATTGATTGATTGGATAGAATTAGCACAATGGAAAATCCACGGAAGCGCTCACTGCCCGCCATTTTGTTTATTGCGACGCCTGCTCGTCACGACTTGGTGAATGTACAAGGAACGCTGTTGCCCAGCTGCGTTCTATGCTTGCGAGGTTTCCACAGAAATTTCTTCCTCGTGCGGAATGCCACGTGGGTCATTGCGACAGCCCTTTTCTGGTTAACGTAGAAACTTGGGGCGAGGACGGGTCGCATTACCTGCCTGCCTCCTCGCGTTGAACCCCCGAGGAGTTTTACGACGTAGCGGATGGGACGGGAGGTTAAGCGGAATTAGCCTTCGCGGAAAAACGGCCGCGTGGGAAGGGCATGTGGGAACCTGTCATTTACTGCCCCTGGAAGTGAAGCAGGAGCAACGTGACCACAAGCGTACCAGTTTCGGAGGGAGACGGACGCCGTGAATCCATATTATTTTTGACGGAGGGAGACATGTAAGTCAAGGCTTACGTCTGAGAAACGAGCATAGCAGGTCAGTGGTTTGAAAAGTACTGGGTGAAAGGGAAGTAATCATGGGAATATAATATTTTTTCCTTAATATCTCGACGGTCATTTTCATCAAATGCAGACGCATAGCAGTAGAAAATATAATTGAATAGGAGGTAAGAAATTCGTCCATCTTTTATTGTCATAAGTTTCTCCTTTACATTTACTCTATTTTTTCGTGAACCGCGCGCGTGCACACCAGGTAAGTAGTTGGTGAATCGGAGGAAAGCGTGGGACTCTAATTTTCCAGGTTTTTACGTTTATTTATGTACGTCCTTTGCGGCCGAGTATTGACGATTGCCCATCGCAGTCGGGTATTTGAAAACTGAAGATTATTTCATGGCCCTTAGAAGGGCCGTTAGGATGCATCAAAGCAATCCCGTCGAGGAATTTACTTTGAGCTGGTGTACTTGGTGACGGCCTTGGTCCCCTCGGAGACGGCGTGCTTGGCCAGCTCACCGGGAAGCAAGAGCCTGACGGCGGTCTGCACCTCCCGGCTGGTGATGGTGGAGCGCTTGTTGTAGTGAGCCAGGCGAGAAGCTTCGGCGGCGATTCTCTCGAAAATATCGTTGACGAAGCTGTTCATGATGCTCATGGCCTTGCTGGAGATTCCGGTGTCGGGGTGCACCTGCTTCAGCACTTTGTAGATGTAGATTGCGTAGCTCTCCTTCCTCCTGCGCTTCTTCTTCTTGTCTCCCTTGGAGATGTTCTTCTGGGCCTTGCCCGCTTTCTTCGCAGCCTTTCCGCTCGTCTTGGGTGGCATGGTGATCACGTTCGGCGAACGGGGTCGATTTCAGTATTTTCGCCGATCATCAGTCGCCTGCTTATGTACCCCTGGTCCGTTCCGTGAGCCGAATCTCCTCGACGACCAATCACGTAAAAGCATGATGTGGCGTCGCTAGGACGGCGGCAGCCTATATAAATGCGCCCAGGAGTCTGACAGCGATTGGGATTCTTTGCTCAACCTTCGTTGAGGACGGACGTGTTTCTCTTCCGTCTGTGCGCCCTTTTTCTTTTGAAAAATCTCGTGCCGCCTTTGTGTTTTCTTAGTGCCGCCGTGCGGACCCTTTGTGCCCGCCGGAGCCGCCGCTCGCCCGACCGCCCAGGCAGGCCGGTCGCGTGCCACCCCCTCCCCCTGCAGCGCTCCCAGACTGCGCGTCGCCAGCTCGTGCAGGCCCCGCCGCCGCTCGGCCGTGGCCTTTCACTCTCCCCTCCCCTCCTTCCCCTCCTGCCCCGCTCAGCGGGCTTGTCATCGTTGGCGTCTATGTCCCGCTATGAATGTGCGCCCTTCACTGTATAATTAATTGATTATGCGTGTAAAAATTTCATCAAAAAAACACGTTGAAGGCCCGCTATTCCATCCCCGTGGTTGTCGGGACGCCAACATTAACCTCGGGACGCAATCCCTGCGTCGCCGGGCTATACTGCAATACCTTCCGTCTTCCGAGGATGCAATCTCGGAATCGTGTTTAACTCCGTCCGTCTCCTCTTCCGCGATGGCTGCATCTCCCGCGGAATCAGCTGTGGCAGCCGCGAGAGCTGCTCTTGCCGTTCTCTCAGTGAACGAGAGAGATGAGCTGCTCGCCGATCTCCGCACCTCGACGCCGACTCCTGCCGTTCGCCCGTCCAACGCCGCCTCCTCTGCTGCTCCTTCTGGTGCCGCAGACATCCGACTGACTTCTAGCACGCTCCCTGACACCACTCCTGCGCCTGTGCCAATGGACGTCGCGGTAGGAGCGGATCAGGATTCTCCGGTGAGTGACTCTTCCCTTACCGGTCAATATTCCGATATCTTGTCTTCGAAAAATGGCTATGTTTTTGAAAATGGTATTCCCCCCACCGCTGAAGACGGTTTTATCCTGGTTGCTAATAAGCGTCGTCGCTCCATGGCATCGGGCGCGATTACCGCTGCTCCGCCGTCTTCAACGGCGGTTCAGAACCGTTTCACGCTTCTGAGTGAACCGGTCACCTCTCCCCCCGCTAGCGTCCCGGCCGCCTCACGACCGGTTCAGCAGCCGCCCTCTGAAGCGACTCAGTCGCTTCCTACGCGCGCCGGTAGGATTCCTCCTTTTCGGCTTGCAGACATCTCGCAATGGGCTGAGCTACATGCTCGCATGCAGCGAGCTTGCTCAATTCCGCCCATTTCCCACTGCACAGGCAGGTCCACGGCTGTTGTAAAGTGCAGCAATATCACAGACTACAATTCAGTGAACGGAATCTTAAAAGAACTGAACATTCCGTTCGTCACCTACCAGCTCCCCGAGAACAAACGTAAGGAATTCGCTCTGCGAGGCGTCGCCCCATCAGTTTCGGATGGTACTATTCTTGAACAACTTCATTCGCTGGGTTTTCAGGTGCATTCAGTACGGCGCATTTACTCTACTCGTCCTTCAGACGAGGAGCGTAAATTAAAACTCAAGGCGGTCCCGAGTTACCCGACAAACGTGTGCCACATCTCTTGTGCAAGCGATATCGATACTGTGGCTTTTCAAAGCATTCACGCGCTCGCGGGACTCCGAGTCCAAATAACTCCATTTCGCAAGTCGGGTGATCCGGTGCAGTGCCATCGCTGTCAGCGCATCGGCCACACAAAAAACCACTGCCACCTAAACCCGAATTGCGTTCGCTGCGGAGGCGCCCACTTGAGCTCCGCATGCGAAAAATCAAAGGAATCCCCCGCTACGTGTTTTCTCTGTCTTAAAGATCACCCAGCGAATTACCGGGGCTGTGAAATTCACCGTGAGGCGAAGAAAAAGAGCTTTGAACGACGCGCGGCCTCGGGCCGGGCGATTCCCGCCGGAATTCCTCCCCCCCTCTCCCGCTCCTTCGCCTCAGCTGTGGACTCGTCCTCGGCCTTCCCCGCCCTCCCCTCCAAGTCCCTTTCTCGACCGCATGGTCTTCCCTACCCTAGTGACTCCGCTACCCCTCCTCCTCCTCCGGCTTCCGCCCCAGCTCCCCCGCCCCCTTCTGCTAACGCGAACCCAGATGGCCCGGAACTTCTGCGCTGGTTTCGTTCCATCATGTCGGGTATTCAAAACGCTCCCACAATGCAGGAGAAAAAAATGTATATATTAGAACAGCTACTCTGTATGCACACATAATATGCACACGGGGATCTTAAGCACAAATTTAAAAATACTATCTTGGAACTGTAACGGCTTACACCACAAAAAACACGAACTTTTACACTACGCTACCACGCACCACATTGACATTATCCTCCTACAGGAAACCTTTCTAAAACCACACATTTCCTTCTACTCTGAACATTACATTACACATAGATTGGACAGGAACACTCCAGGGGGAGGAGTAGCTGTTCTAATTAAACGTGATTTATCCCACTCCCTTCTGGACGTACCCATTTTGGCGAACATCGAGGCTCTAGGAATAAAAGTCCATACAACGCTAGGACACATTAACATTTATTCCATTTACAATAGTCCGGGTCGTTCACGTAAATTGAATAGAAACGATCTTTCTCTGCTGACGTCTCAGAGTAAGAACGGTTTGTTCGTCGGAGATTGGAATTCAAGACACGTCGCTTGGAATTGCTCGTCTACGAACACCAACGGCCGAACCCTTCTCGCCTTCATCGAGGGCAAACCCGTTTCCATCCTCGCCCCTTCCGAACCGACCCACGTGTCTCGGTCCCCGCGCACGTGCTCCGTAATTGATTTCGCCCTCTCGGTCAACCTCCCCTTCCACGAGCGTCCCTCGGTCGTTCGGGACTTCGCCTCGGACCACTTTCCCCTTCTGTTTCGTCTTCCCCTTGGGTCGCAAGCCCATCTCCCCCCACTCCGCCAGGTCATTGACTGGGCTCGGTTCCCCGACACCCTTGCACACAAACTCGAGCAGCTGTGTCCCCTTTCCTCCCCCACCCCCGAGATTCTCGACCGCCGTGCTTCGGCCGTCGCCGACGCCTTTTCCGAGGCCAGACGATCGGTCACGAAGGATATTTTCAAGCCACGTGCGGGCGAAGGGCGTCACCCTCTCCCCGCCGACATTCTCTTTAAAATCAAGCGTCGCAACGTTGCCAGACGTACCTGGCAGCGGGAAAGAACTCCCGATCTTAAATCCGCGTATAATAGACTCGCGGCGGAAGTAAAAAAGGCTATCTCAGCCTACTCCGCTCAGGAATGGCTCCGTCATATAGAATCCCTATCCTTCGAAGATAATTCCCTGTGGCGGTTGTCGAAATCTCTTCGTCGCCGCCCAAAAGCAACCAATCCCCCGATTAAATTCCGGGATTCATACATCTTTGATCCACAGCGCAAGGCGGACATCCAGGCTGATCACCTCGAGTCCACCATGTCTGTGGATCCTTCCCCTTCTCCTCTCGATCCAGAAATCCGCCAGTTTCTTAATTCCATTCCTCCCAATTCGTCATCTCTGGAGCCGATCACTTCGGCAAAGGAGATTTCGTCTATCCTCGCATCCCTTCCCACGAGAAAAGCTCCCGGGTTGGACAACGTCTCAAACCGAGAACTAAAACTCGCCTCAAAAATCCCGTCCTTCCCGCTCATTCTTTCCGACCTCTTTAACCACTGTTACATCTGTTCCCACTATCCTTCTCCCTGGAAACTGGGCAAAATATTCCTTCTTCCCAAACCCGGAAAGGACGCCACCATTCCCGGTAATAGCCGTCCGATTACTTTACTTTCAAATATTTCGAAAATTTTTGAAAAAATCCTTCTAGATCGTCTCCAAAAACACGCCTCGGAAAATAATATCCTCCGCCCCGAACAGCTGGGCTTTCGTGAGCACGTGTCGGCAAACCACCAGGTCCTCCGTCTTTGTGAAAAAATCTCGCACGGATTCAACCAGAAAATGGTCACAGACGCTGTGTTTTTAGACGTCGCCAGAGCCTTTGACCGTGTCTGGCACAAAGGCCTCCTATACAAACTCCACCTCTCCCGCTTTCCCTCCCCCCTTCTCCTTCTCATCCAAAGCTTCCTTTCGGGTCGGCAATTCGTCGTGACGTCAGGTGACTTTCTCTCTTCGACGCGACAAGCGGGGGCGGGAGTGCCACAAGGCTCCCTCCTCAGCCCCCTTCTATTCAATATTTACGTGAATGATTTACCGTTTACTCCACTCACATCCATTCATATGTACGCTGACGATACCGCGATCGCAGCTTCATCTCGACAAAGCCACACAAATATAACGAAATTAAATGCGCACCTAAGAAAAATACATACATGGACGAAAACATGGAAAATAAAAATCAACGCGGAAAAAAGTACTCACGTTCACTTCGAACGTACTCGTAAACTCCCATCGCACGTCCCTTTACTCTTCAACAAACATAGAATTCCACGAGCCTCTTCGCATCGCTTTTTGGGTATCGTTCTCGATTCAAAGCTCTCCTTCTCGCCTCAGATTGAATATTGCCGCCGCAAGGCGGTAGTCGCGCGGAACCAACTCGGCTGCCTGACCGCCAGTGGTTCCTCTCTCTCTCCAGCTCAAAGAATCCGGCTATACACTTCGATCATCCGCCCGCAGCTCCTCTATGGCTGCGAGGTGTTCGCCGTCCGCAAGTCGCTTTGGACCCAATTGGAAATTTTCCAGAATAAATCCATCCGGGCCATGTTACGCATCAGCAAACTGACCCGGATGGCCGATGTCCGTCGCGCCCACAAACTCCCTTCCGTCGCGGAATTCATCCGCAAACAAGTGATGTCATTTCGCGCACGCTTACAGCATACAGGTAACCCCCTCCTCAGAAATATCTGGGATTATCCCCCCCCACGCAAAAAAAAGTATACACTGCCTAAAGATATTACTCTCCTATGAGTCTATCCTATTTCTGCTAATTTTATGTACCATGCTTCTTCCTAGCTGTAACCGCTTCACGGACTTGTACTTTTTTAGGTTAAGCAATCAGTATTTCGCCGCCCCTATTTCATCTTCTCCCGCCACTTTGGGAAGGCCGCTTCACAGCCTTTCGCGGCGTCCGTTCAACGCCTCTGTTCACTTGGTTTCCGTCATTATTCATTACACTATAAGCTCCCCTTTCTAAACAGGCCGCTTCTCGGCGAAATCTTTTTCAAATTTCCCACCCGCCTGCTCCGAACCGGTACGACAGCTGAATAATCTACCGGCGCGCTTCACGCAATTTTTCTTTCCCTACTATTCAAATCTGATCCAACGTAAACTCCCCAATATATTAGCAATTAGAATCTCAACTCTTGCAAACTAATTATATATGTAAAAGCTGAAAATTGGTAAAAAGAAAAGAAAAAAAAAAAAAAAAAAAAAAAATAATTATAAAATAAAATAAAATATACATAAAAAAAAAGAAATCATTCCCCAATAGGGGGAAAAAAAAAAAAAGGATTTTAGCTGTTATTTAGCCTTAACCACCATTATTAACTTTAGCTGGGGGACCAATTCCCCAGGTTAGTTATTAAGTTTCTCTTTCACGCAAACATAAACACACACAGCCGCCAAGTTTCTCGAATGCCATTTTTATTATTCTTGTAAATTGACCGGTAAGGGTGAGTCTTTCTCACCGGTACGGTTTTGTATCATGCCCTCAAACATCGAGGGTGCCAATGACTGACAGCGATTAGACAGCACTACCAGATAAAGAAGCATTCAGCCATGTCCGGACGAGGAAAGGGAGGAAAAGTGAAGGGGAAGTCCAAGTCCCGCTCCAGCAGGGCCGGTCTTCAGTTTCCGGTCGGTCGTATCCACCGTCTGCTCCGCAAGGGGAACTATGCCGAGCGTGTTGGTGCCGGTGCCCCAGTCTACTTGGCCGCCGTCATGGAGTACCTGGCCGCGGAAGTCCTCGAGTTGGCCGGTAACGCTGCCAGGGACAACAAGAAGACGAGAATCATCCCTCGTCACTTGCAGTTGGCCATCCGCAACGACGAGGAGTTGAATAAGCTCCTGTCGGGCGTTACCATCGCTCAGGGAGGTGTCCTTCCGAACATCCAGGCGGTGCTCCTGCCCAAGAAGACTGAGAAGAAGGCATAAGCATCACGCTGTGCGCATAAAAGGTCCTTTTCAGGACCAGAACATACTAGAGAGATGTACGCGATAAATGTCATGTGAAAAAAATAATAATAACAATAAACGTAATAAGCATAGCGAATGAAACGTGGAGCTATAATTGGGCTAAGGTAAACGATGGGAAATAAAGCGTATAAAAAGTGAAAGCGTTTGTGCTGAAATGCAACGAAGAATGATTGAAGGTGACACTGCTTCGTTTACAATGTATTTCATAGTCTGTCATAAAATTTCACCTGCAATCTGCCGCTTAACTACGTTATTTCTTGTTAACATGTATGGTTGCAACGGCGCGATACACATTGTCGCCAGTCCGTTGCCACGTGCTTATTCATGTACGGTTGCAACGGCGCGATATACATTGTTGCCACGTGCTTATTCATGTACGGTTGCAACGGCGCGAAGTACATTGTTGCCCCGTGCTTATTCCTGTACGGTTGCAACGGCGCGATATACATTGTCGCCAGTCCGTTGCCACGTGCTTATTCCGATTCGCTGACAATGTCTTTAACGTCGGTAAAGGCTCATACAATTTCAACTCTATTATCACCGCCATTTTTTTTTTGCGTTCGAACAGGTCTTACTTTACTATTTATCGCCGTCACACACGCTATGGCGAATAGGGAATAATTTTTCGTTCCGTTATGGCAAAGGATTGGCTCCATCTCTGAACATTGTATTGGTCCTTAGAAGGACCTTTTTTATCGACGTACGCCGGGTGTCGGATGGCGATCCCGTCGCGTCGTGTCTAACCGCCAAACCCGTAGAGAGTGCGGCCCTGTCGCTTGAGTGCGTACACGACGTCCATGGCTGTGACGGTCTTCCTCTTGGCGTGTTCGGTGTAGGTGACGGCGTCGCGAATAACGTTCTCAAGGAACACCTTGAGCACACCGCGCGTCTCCTCGTAGATGAGTCCGGAGATACGCTTCACTCCACCTCGGCGGGCGAGACGGCGGATGGCCGGCTTGGTGATGCCCTGGATGTTATCGCGGAGAACTTTGCGATGACGTTTGGCTCCTCCCTTTCCCAGGCCTTTTCCTCCCTTGCCGCGTCCAGTCATCTCTGTAGTCTGCTCGTAGTAAGGGCTGCTGTCTGATGACCTGAAATGCACCTTCGCCGGTATTTATAAACGTCGCCGCCGCGGCGATGACGTACCCGACCTCTCCACCAATCAGCGTCGCCCGTACTATCTGGCGCCATTCTCGGAAGTGCTTAAAAGACGGCGTTGACCCGGCTTTTTACAGATCGCAGAAATGGCACGTACGAAGCAGACAGCCCGCAAGTCCACCGGAGGAAAGGCCCCGAGGAAGCAGCTGGCCACCAAGGCCGCTCGCAAGAGCGCGCCGGCGACGGGAGGCGTCAAGAAGCCCCACAGGTACCGCCCCGGTACCGTGGCCCTTCGTGAGATCAGGAGATACCAGAAGAGCACGGAGCTCCTCATCCGCAAGCTGCCCTTCCAGCGCCTGGTGCGTGAGATCGCCCAGGACTTCAAGACCGATCTTCGGTTCCAGAGCTCCGCCGTCATGGCTCTCCAGGAGGCCAGCGAGGCTTACCTAGTGGGTCTCTTTGAGGACACCAACCTCTGCGCCATCCACGCTAAGCGTGTGACCATCATGCCCAAGGACATCCAGCTGGCCCGCCGTATCCGCGGAGAGCGAGCTTAGAAAGCTACTTTCGGCCGAAAAACAAAGGTCCTTTTCAGGACCAGTACATACTTAAAAGTTTGAATTTAGCACGATCGCACAATAATTAACGACGATGTAAATCCATTGGAATGATGGACGACATGAAATTTCCTTTGCGCATGGCAAGTGCGTTTGCACGGCTACGCATGAAATGAGATGAAATAAAAGTTCGTGCGATGCTTACCTGACGCGCTTAACGAAAAGAAAACAATACTCCGTGACGTGTTGTTCATTTTACACGTTCTATGAATGTTATTCTTAATTTTTTTTTTCGTCCGTCCATGTCGCATCATCAATTTTAAATAGGACCGTTGTTTTTGCATGGCATTAATCATGATAAATGTTAACTTTGGGCGTGCTCAGTGGCGTGGGCATTGAGTGGCAAGCATCTTTGGAAGACATGATGGTCCTAAAAAGGACCGAGATTGGACGCTGTCTGCTGTCCTAGGTGCGCCGGTGGCGAAGCAGTGATGGTTCACTTCTTTTTCTGGGCGGCGGAAGGTTTCTTGGCGGCGGGCTTGGCCTTGGTGGGCGTCTTCTTGGGCTTGGGGGTCTTGGGTTTGGTGGCCGCCTTTTTCGCCTTCGACGGGGACTTTGCCGCCTTGGCGGCGGGTTTCCCAGCCGCCGGCTTCTTCTTTGGCTTGTCCGCCGCCTTCTTCGCCTTCTTGGCTGGTGGCGCGGACTTGCTTCGCTCCTTGGGCGCGGACCTCTTGGTGCCACTGGACGCCTTCTCGGAGGACTTCTTGGCTCCGACCGCTTTCGGTTTCTTTACTCCCGTCTTCTTGACGACCTTTTTCGCCTTGGTCGTCCCGCTGGCTGCCGCGGGTGCGGCCTTCTTGCTGTGGCTCAGCTTGAAGGAACCTGAGGCGCCCTTTCCCTTGGTCTGGACGAGAGTTCCGGCGGTGACGGCCGCCTTGAGGTACTTCTTGATGAAAGGCGAGAGCCTCTCGGCGTCCACTTTGTAGCTGGCTGCGATGTACTTCTTGATGGCTTGAAGGGAAGAGCCACCGCGCTCCTTGAGGCCCTTGACTGCGTTGTTAACCATCTCGGAAGTGGGCGGGTGCGACGGCTTTGCGCGAGCCTTCTTGGCTGCTCCGCCCTTGCTGGCCTTCTTGGAAGCCGCGGAGGTTCCTGAAGAAGGCAGGGGTTTTACTGCGACGGTGCCCGAAGGCTGGGCTGCCGGTGGTGCGGCTGCCGCTGCTCCAGATGCTGCGTCTGCCATGTTATCGGCTGCTGCGTGATGATAGAAAGAGAAAATTACCAAGACATGGATTTCTTACGAAAGTCCACCTTGCTATCGTACCATTTCGGAGCAAAATACGATCTCTTCCTCTCGCCTCCGGTGCGCTTCTCGGATTGTTTGTACTCCACTCCTCCTCCGACTTTCGCGTTTCGGAGAGTGTCGGGGGCGCGTAACGAGGGCGCCTTGCGCCGCGGCGCCCGTCAGGGTTCCACCCTGTCGGCCGTGGCGGCGCCAGGCGTTTGGCGAGCCCAGTTCGTGTGCAGCGGGTCGTCAAAATACGGGTTGTCGTCCTGTCGAAGGCGTACCCGGGAATAAACGTTGCACACGTTTCTACCGGGGTCGATTCCTCGAGATCCGAGGTAACGTACGTTCGAGGCCATCCTTCACCTGGTATTGGACGCGCTCGCGACCCGGTGGGCCGCGCGCCGGCCGCGGAAAGCGGCCCCGAGAAGACGGTCCCTTCGGACGCCTTCCCCCTGACTCGGCGCCTGTCAAACCTTCCTCCTGTTCCTCCCCGGTGCCTGTCCCGTAAGCGGACGTTTATGCATTTTTCGACGACTCGGGGGCGTCGCGACGCACCCACCTCCCGCGCCCGTGGGAAAGGATTATCGAGTCGCAAATGGAGACGGAGTCACCCGTTAAGCGCACGCCTTACGACGCGTCCGCGTGGGCTTCGAAATGGTTGCATGGGGTGGCCGAAGGGGAAAAAGAAATGAACTGTACGCACGCGAATGGGACGTCAAAGTTCACGTACAACAAAGTCGAGGATGGCGCCGAATTATGCTTTAGCCCCGTGAGCGGGCGGGAAAAACAATGTAGTAGCCGAGGGCGCGCAGTGGCGACCCGGCCGTGACGAGTTTGCTCCGTCTCCAACGGCTTCGGACGTCGGTACCTCGTTGCGGGATGATGAATTTGTAGCAACCGGCATGTCTTCGGAAACGAAATGATACTTCATCACGGGAAAACTCTTATTGTCGTTGAAACGGCGCCACATCCACGTTTCCGCGGATGTCTACCCTAGTTTCCTTGCACGTCTTTCGAAGAGGAGAGTCGTCTGCCGTCGACTTGTTATCGCGTACATTTCTTTTATTAACCTTCCTTATCTGTGCGATGCGTTGGATGTGCTTTTCTCCACGGTGCCGTCAAGTTACGGAATACACCCCTACGACCTTAAAAAAAAATCCCTCCCACACACACGCTGTATGTCACGTTAAATGACCCTGTGTGATGGGATACCTCGGGGACGTAGTCAACGTGAAAGCGACTCCTTGAAAACCAGGCTCTCGTAAGCGTACGTAATTCGTGTCGGCAATTTCGCTCGGTACACATCCCCCGCCGTACGTCTTATTCACGGAAACGGCGAAAATAGGGCGCATCGCGGGATTGTATGCGCGATCATTACGATGGGAATCGCCATAAGCAAATAGGACAGATGCGTTTAACTCAATAATATCCACATCCCTTTCGTCGTAGTTGCGGAGCTATGACGGCTTGTATTCGTGTCACAATATTTTTCAGTTGCTTCCAACCTAATTTCACATCGTTTCCACTTGTTTCCAATCGACATAATGTGTGTCAAGCATATGGATCTTGTTTTTTACCTCCATGCCGTTGGAATAATATCTTTCATTAGAGCAATGGTCGACTTTTCCTTGTAACTTTCGAGGGTCGGGATAGTGATTGACGGATAAGGTAGAGTGAATAGCCCTTACCTGGAAAACATTCCTGTGAATAAATAAAAAAAACGTGGGAAAAAGCCGTCGGGGCGTGATGCGGCGTTCAATAGTGATGACAGATTATACTATCTGGCGTAGGAAAGACTTGAACACGATTTTTCCTGGGATCGTAATCAGGGATCCAGGCTGGTTTCCAGTGCTTGCGGGGTTGGGGGGACTAGGGGCGGCATTAACAGCCGGAACCGTTCATTCCTCTACGACCTCTCTTTCGTGGAACTCTATCACCGTCGACAGTTCACGGAACATCATTTCTCGGTTCTGTCTCGAAGAAGCCCCTGTGTTAATTCAATTACTCAGTATCTACTTCGTTCTGCATTACTTAATCAATACATGTGGACCCATCAAATATTTCATCCCCGTTCATTGTTGATTCCTTGAGGTTCTTAGCGATGCGGAAGCAACTTTATCGTCACGAGTAATAAAAGAACGATGATTAACAATTTTAAGCTGTCTGGTACCTAGCACATCACCATAAAAGATACGAAATAAGCATTCCAGTGAACAGGAAAACAAATTGTCGTCTTTTCCCCGGCCAATCTGGGATCATTGCAATGTGAAGCGAAAGTCAATCAGGAGTTAAGAGGATTCAATCCACTCACGATGAAGTAGACGACTGAAGGTTGCGTAGGTCTATGTGCACGTTCGTGTGTGTTAGTTTCTAGTGTTCATATGTAAATGACAGTTGTGTCAATGGGGGAACGTTATTCGAAAGTAACACTAGTTGACTCGAATTTAATCATTCTTATTACCAGTAGTTGCATTGCAAAATTTGACATTATCACGGCAGGAGGTAGGTGATGACTGTCATAAATGTTCGCTAATGGAGGACGTTTGTCATCCATTCCGAGATTTTGAAAAAAAAACTGTCTCCGTTTACATATCGCTGCGTACCCGAGATATTTTACTAATTTGGTACTCTGTGTGGATGAATTTATTAACAGATGTCATAAGGGTGATTTCAACTACACAAATTTGACAAAGTTCAATGTTAAGTATTAACGCCTCGCTGTGACTGGTATGACATTACATGATATCCCGGTGATTAAGCATCACCACAACTGCTAAGGTAATTAATCGTCATGGTGTATATCATGAGTCTTAAAATCACACGATCGTTATGAAATTTACACCGCTTCACGGCTCGTCGGCATTTTCTCCCGTCCGTAGTTAAGTTGTATGTTACTAAGTTGCCTAGGCAAGGACGTTATTCCATTCCATTCCCGGCCACTGTTACTAGGTGAATCTGATTAAATATCGCTTCACGAATCACTATTGTCCTCAAAGCCGAGCGTCCTTCGGTTAACGCCACTGCGGGAAATCGGTTGTCGAATACGGTGAAGTGACGATCTCGTGTACCTAGTGTCAAAATGCGGCCGGGGTGGATTCTTCAATGGGGCTAATGCGGTAAAGATTTTCACCAAATTTGCAGAAAGTAGAAATGCTAAAAGGACGGACAGGTAGGCACATGCGGCAACCTTTTTCGTCAGAAATGCACTCGGAAAGAAAGCACTTGTAGGAAGAGTCGCCTTAATGAAAACGTTATGCAATCATCTCATAAATGATTATACCGGCCGCTAATTTTAAAGATTTTTCTTTCACGTCAAACTTCGACCTCTTTTCCCTAGATTTCATTTCCCTAATCCCGCAAAGAAATAAACAACATTAACGTATGTCCTTCCATCCCTTGTGTATCAACGTAATAAAATTAGCGGGTAAGTTGGGACTGGGACCATTTAACTTTTGCCTAGAGAAACATTTTCTGTTCTGTGGCGTGACAAGACAAGTAAAGATTTCTGGAAAGGTTAATTTCGTTCAAAAGAAGGGGAATGAGCCGTCTCGCACCGGAAAAACCTTCGTGTCCCGCGGAAGGGACCCCGGTTCAAAACTATAACAAGAATCGGTCATTTGGAGGCATGGTGATCAAAGAACTGGTCTACTTGTCACGTCTGTCTCGATGCATTTGTAATCAATTGCTGATAAATCGTTGCAGTATCGCAAAAAAAAAATTGCGGAAAAGGATGAAAAATCACTCAATCGACTTTAAAATACTTGGGGGATTCGTTCAGAGGAGGTTTATCAACATTGTTTCAGCGAGATGCCGATTTCCCAAGAAGGAAACCCGATGCCCATTACATAAATTGTTATTTGTGCGAATGATGCTGATTCCATATGCTGTTAACGACGATGCATTCCGTAGAAATAGTTTCTGGGAATTGATTGATTGGATAGAATTAGCACAATGGAAAATCCACGGAAGCGCTCACTGCCCGCCATTTTGTTTATTGCGACGCCTGCTCGTCACGACTTGGTGAATGTACAAGGAACGCTGTTGCCCAGCTGCGTTCTATGCTTGCGAGGTTTCCACAGAAATTTCTTCCTCGTGCGGAATGCCACGTGGGTCATTGCGACAGCCCTTTTCTGGTTAACGTAGAAACTTGGGGCGAGGACGGGTCGCATTACCTGCCTGCCTCCTCGCGTTGAACCCCCGAGGAGTTTTACGACGTAGCGGATGGGACGGGAGGTTAAGCGGAATTAGCCTTCGCGGAAAAACGGCCGCGTGGGAAGGGCATGTGGGAACCTGTCATTTACTGCCCCTGGAAGTGAAGCAGGAGCAACGTGACCACAAGCGTACCAGTTTCGGAGGGAGACGGACGCCGTGAATCCATATTATTTTTGACGGAGGGAGACATGTAAGTCAAGGCTTACGTCTGAGAAACGAGCATAGCAGGTCAGTGGTTTGAAAAGTACTGGGTGAAAGGGAAGTAATCATGGGAATATAATATTTTTTCCTTAATATCTCGACGGTCATTTTCATCAAATGCAGACGCATAGCAGTAGAAAATATAATTGAATAGGAGGTAAGAAATTCGTCCATCTTTTATTGTCATAAGTTTCTCCTTTACATTTACTCTATTTTTTCGTGAACCGCGCGCGTGCACACCAGGTAAGTAGTTGGTGAATCGGAGGAAAGCGTGGGACTCTAATTTTCCAGGTTTTTACGTTTATTTATGTACGTCCTTTGCGGCCGAGTATTGACGATTGCCCATCGCAGTCGGGTATTTGAAAACTGAAGATTATTTCATGGCCCTTAGAAGGGCCGTTAGGATGCATCAAAGCAATCCCGTCGAGGAATTTACTTTGAGCTGGTGTACTTGGTGACGGCCTTGGTCCCCTCGGAGACGGCGTGCTTGGCCAGCTCACCGGGAAGCAAGAGCCTGACGGCGGTCTGCACCTCCCGGCTGGTGATGGTGGAGCGCTTGTTGTAGTGAGCCAGGCGAGAAGCTTCGGCGGCGATTCTCTCGAAAATATCGTTGACGAAGCTGTTCATGATGCTCATGGCCTTGCTGGAGATTCCGGTGTCGGGGTGCACCTGCTTCAGCACTTTGTAGATGTAGATTGCGTAGCTCTCCTTCCTCCTGCGCTTCTTCTTCTTGTCTCCCTTGGAGATGTTCTTCTGGGCCTTGCCCGCTTTCTTCGCAGCCTTTCCGCTCGTCTTGGGTGGCATGGTGATCACGTTCGGCGAACGGGGTCGATTTCAGTATTTTCGCCGATCATCAGTCGCCTGCTTATGTACCCCTGGTCCGTTCCGTGAGCCGAATCTCCTCGACGACCAATCACGTAAAAGCATGATGTGGCGTCGCTAGGACGGCGGCAGCCTATATAAATGCGCCCAGGAGTCTGACAGCGATTAGACAGCACTACCAGATAAAGAAGCATTCAGCCATGTCCGGACGAGGAAAGGGAGGAAAAGTGAAGGGGAAGTCCAAGTCCCGCTCCAGCAGGGCCGGGTCTTCAGTTTCCGGTCGGTCGTATCCACCGTCTGCTCCGCAAGGGGAACTATGCCGAGCGTGTTGGTGCCGGTGCCCCAGTCTACTTGGCCGCCGTCATGGAGTACCTGGCCGCGGAAGTCCTCGAGTTGGCCGGTAACGCTGCCAGGGACAACAAGAAGACGAGAATCATCCCTCGTCACTTGCAGTTGGCCATCCGCAACGACGAGGAGTTGAATAAGCTCCTGTCGGGCGTTACCATCGCTCAGGGAGGTGTCCTTCCGAACATCCAGGCGGTGCTCCTGCCCAAGAAGACTGAGAAGAAGGCATAAGCATCACGCTGTGCGCATAAAAGGTCCTTTTCAGGACCAGAACATACTAGAGAGATGTACGCGATAAATGTCATGTGAAAAAAATAATAATAACAATAAACGTAATAAGCATAGCGAATGAAACGTGGAGCTATAATTGGGCTAAGGTAAACGATGGGAAATAAAGCGTATAAAAAGTGAAAGCGTTTGTGCTGAAATGCAACGAAGAATGATTGAAGGTGACACTGCTTCGTTTACAATGTATTTCATAGTCTGTCATAAAATTTCACCTGCAATCTGCCGCTTAACTACGTTATTTCTTGTTAACATGTATGGTTGCAACGGCGCGATACACATTGTCGCCAGTCCGTTGCCACGTGCTTATTCATGTACGGTTGCAACGGCGCGATATACATTGTTGCCACGTGCTTATTCATGTACGGTTGCAACGGCGCGAAGTACATTGTTGCCCCGTGCTTATTCCTGTACGGTTGCAACGGCGCGATATACATTGTCGCCAGTCCGTTGCCACGTGCTTATTCCGATTCGCTGACAATGTCTTTAACGTCGGTAAAGGCTCATACAATTTCAACTCTATTATCACCGCCATTTTTTTTTTTGCGTTCGAACAGGTCTTACTTTACTATTTATCGCCGTCACACACGCTATGGCGAATAGGGAATAATTTTTCGTTCCGTTATGGCAAAGGATTGGCTCCATCTCTGAACATTGTATTGGTCCTTAGAAGGACCTTTTTTATCGACGTACGCCGGGTGTCGGATGGCGATCCCGTCGCGTCGTGTCTAACCGCCAAACCCGTAGAGAGTGCGGCCCTGTCGCTTGAGTGCGTACACGACGTCCATGGCTGTGACGGTCTTCCTCTTGGCGTGTTCGGTGTAGGTGACGGCGTCGCGAATAACGTTCTCAAGGAACACCTTGAGCACACCGCGCGTCTCCTCGTAGATGAGTCCGGAGATACGCTTCACTCCACCTCGGCGGGCGAGACGGCGGAATGGCCGGCTTGGTGATGCCCTGGATGTTATCGCGGAGAACTTTGCGATGACGTTTGGCTCCTCCCTTTCCCAGGGCCTTTTCCTCCCTTGCCGCGTCCAGTCATCTCTGTAGTCTGCTCGTAGTAAGGGCTGCTGTCTGATGACCTGAAATGCACCTTCGCCGGTATTTATAAACGTCGCCGCCGCGGCGATGACGTACCCGACCTCTCCACCAATCAGCGTCGCCCGTACTATCTGGCGCCATTCTCGGAAGTGCTTAAAAGACGGCGTTGACCCGGCTTTTTACAGATCGCAGAAATGGCACGTACGAAGCAGACAGCCCGCAAGTCCACCGGAGGAAAGGCCCCGAGGAAGCAGCTGGCCACCAAGGCCGCTCGCAAGAGCGCGCCGGCGACGGGAGGCGTCAAGAAGCCCCACAGGTACCGCCCCGGTACCGTGGCCCTTCGTGAGATCAGGAGATACCAGAAGAGCACGGAGCTCCTCATCCGCAAGCTGCCCTTCCAGCGCCTGGTGCGTGAGATCGCCCAGGACTTCAAGACCGATCTTCGGTTCCAGAGCTCCGCCGTCATGGCTCTCCAGGAGGCCAGCGAGGCTTACCTAGTGGGTCTCTTTGAGGACACCAACCTCTGCGCCATCCACGCTAAGCGTGTGACCATCATGCCCAAGGACATCCAGCTGGCCCGCCGTATCCGCGGAGAGCGAGCTTAGAAAGCTACTTTCGGCCGAAAAACAAAGGTCCTTTTCAGGACCAGTACATACTTAAAAGTTTGAATTTAGCACGATCGCACAATAATTAACGACGATGTAAATCCATTGGAATGATGGACGACATGAAATTTCCTTTGCGCATGGCAAGTGCGTTTGCACGGCTACGCATGAAATGAGATGAAATAAAAGTTCGTGCGATGCTTACCTGACGCGCTTAACGAAAAGAAAACAATACTCCGTGACGTGTTGTTCATTTTACACGTTCTATGAATGTTATTCTTAATTTTTTTTTTCGTCCGTCCATGTCGCATCATCAATTTTAAATAGGACCGTTGTTTTTGCATGGCATTAATCATGATAAATGTTAACTTTGGGCGTGCTCAGTGGCGTGGGCATTGAGTGGCAAGCATCTTTGGAAGACATGATGGTCCTAAAAAGGACCGAGATTGGACGCTGTCTGCTGTCCCTAGGTGCGCCGGTGGCGAAGCAGTGATGGTTCACTTCTTTTTCTGGGCGGCGGAAGGTTTCTTGGCGGCGGGCTTGGCCTTGGTGGGCGTCTTCTTGGGCTTGGGGGTCTTGGGTTTGGTGGCCGCCTTTTTCGCCTTCGACGGGGACTGCCTTGGCGGCGGGTTTCCCAGCCGCCGGCTTCTTCTTTGGCTTGTCCGCCGCCTTCTTCGCCTTCTTGGCTGGTGGCGCGGACTTGCTTCGCTCCTTGGGCGCGGACCTCTTGGTGCCACTGGACGCCTTCTCGGAGGACTTCTTGGCTCCGACCGCTTTCGGTTTCTTTACTCCCGTCTTCTTGACGACCTTTTTCGCCTTGGTCGTCCCGCTGGCTGCCGCGGGTGCGGCCTTCTTGCTGTGGCTCAGCTTGAAGGAACCTGAGGCGCCCTTTCCCTTGGTCTGGACGAGAGTTCCGGCGGTGACGGCCGCCTTGAGGTACTTCTTGATGAAAGGCGAGAGCCTCTCGGCGTCCACTTTGTAGCTGGCTGCGATGTACTTCTTGATGGCTTGAAGGGAAGAGCCACCGCGCTCCTTGAGGCCCTTGACTGCGTTGTTAACCATCTCGGAAGTGGGCGGGTGCGACGGCTTTGCGCGAGCCTTCTTGGCTGCTCCGCCCTTGCTGGCCTTCTTGGAAGCCGCGGAGGTTCCTGAAGAAGGCAGGGGTTTTACTGCGACGGTGCCCGAAGGCTGGGCTGCCGGTGGTGCGGCTGCCGCTGCTCCAGATGCTGCGTCTGCCATGTTATCGGCTGCTGCGTGATGATAGAAAGAGAAAATTACCAACCACGATGTTTCACCGGCTTTCTCGATGCCGGCTCCTTCCGCTGCCCAGCATTTCTGCTCTTCAGCGGTGATGCACTCGGCGAAACGCCCGGAATCCTAAGGGACTCCGTCAATATCGAACCTTTTCAAAGCATAAATGCTCGAAAAGGCCGAAAGGATGAAGTTCCCGAAGGACCCCGTCACTGTCGTACCATTTCGGAGCATGTGGCTCCGAAATGGCCGTTGGACTTTCTGCGTTTCGCCGGCGGCTGGTCTTCCTCGTTGCCGGTGCCCGCGCATGGACGTGGATGCTTATCCCACGGGAGAACCACAGCATCAGTGATGCTGCGGATTTCCCCGTGGGATGATGATGCCGCTCGATCCCGGAACATGGCCGTCCGCTCACGAAGGACAGCATCCAGTGGTGGTAATTTTCCGATTTCATAAAGCGCCTCGTTCCCTGGTTTCCAACCAAGGCGCAGCGTCGCCCGCAGACTCTTCCTGTCCGCGGTGCACAGGATTCTCTCCGCCTTCTTGCCCATAACGCCGCACCACGCAGGCGCCGCGTACGTGAGGTTAGGGCGAAGCACCGCCGCGAAAAGTTGAAGCCGCCGGCGGAGAGGAAGGCACGGATGTCCAAGTATGGGCGCGAGGAGATGCCGCCGAGATGCCGCAATCCCGGATGTCCGCTTGGCGTGGTTCACCATGTTGAGGCGCTTGTCGAGAAGTACGCCCAGGTAGAGAACGGATCTCTTCCAAGGAACTTCCGTGAGTCCGACGAGAATTTCGCCGGGCTCCTTCGGTCCCTTGGAAAAGACGATCGCCTGGGTTTTCTTCTCGTTGACGCCGAATCGCCAAAGGGAAAACCACGCCGTGAGAGCGTCGACCGCCCGCTGCAGGTATCGCGCTGCCAGATGTTGCCGAGAAGAACGTGCCAAGATCGCTGAATCGTCGGCGTATGTTGCGACGAGGACGTTGGTTCCGAAGTCACCGGGGATGTCCGAAGAGTAGATATTGAAGAGGAGCGGCGAGAGCAGACTTCCCTGCGGAACGCCCGCTCGTATGCTCCTCTTCTCGGAGAGCGCGTCGCCCCAGCTGACCCGGAACGTCCTGCCGCGAAGCCATGATGCAGCGATGGTCGTCCACCAGCGAGGAAACCCGAAGCAATCAAGCTTCCACAGCAAGCCGTCATGCCACACCCGATCGAACGCCTTGCTGATGTCAAAGAAGGCGCCGACGGTGGAGTGCCGTCGGTTGAAACCTTCCGTGACGTAATTCAGCAGGCGCGCGATCTGATGAGTCGTGGAATGTTCGCTGCGGAAGCCGAATTGGTGCTCAGGTAGGATGTTCAGCTCCTCGGTGATGGCGATCAGGTGACGAAGAAGGACCCGCTCGAACAGTTTTCCCAGGCCGTCGAGCAAAGAGATTGGGCGATAATTCGCCGGCGAAGGTGATTTCCCTTCCTTAGGAATGCACACAACACGCGCCTCTTTCCACCGGGATGGGAAATACCCGATGGCGAGACACGCATTGAATATGCATAACATAAATGAGGCAAGGGAAATCGGCATCTGGGCGATTACGGCATTCGAGATACCGTCCGGCCCCGGTGCCTTCCGCGGCTTCAAGTCTTTATGGCCCCTCTAAGGTCCTCCTCCACGATGGTCGGCGGCAGCTCTTCTCGGTCTCGGGAGTGGTGCGGCGTTCTCGGCGGGATGACACGGGAAGTCAGCGGGTCGGGCTGGTCCATATCACCTTCGGAAGGAGAAAAGACGTCCTCCAAATGGACCGCCATCCCCGAAGCTTTCTCCTCCGGCGAGCGCAGAAATCCGTTGGCAGCAATCAGCGGGGCTTCCTCCCGGGACTCCCCGCGGAGGGACCTTGCCATTCTCCACATCGAGCCGTCTTCTGGAGAGAGAGAGGAAACCTTTTTCTCCCAGGAGGCGGTTCTCAGGGCCAGGATGTCGGTGCGAATACGGCGCTGGGCGGCGTTCAGCTGGGCCTTGTCGGACGGGCAGCGGGTGCTTTGAAAGCGGCGCCGCAGGCGATTTTTCTCCCGGATGTCTTCGCGGATGGATCGCGGAAGCGCTAGGTGGTTCCAGGAGCGACGGCAGGTTACGGGAATCGAAGCCGCTACCGCCGACTGCACGGTTTCCGTGACAAAATCAACCTGACGGTCGATTTCATCGGGAGAACCGAGAGCCGGAGGCAGCGAAGTGGCCGTGATTCCGTCTGTAATCCTGCGCCGGAGAGAATCCCAGTCCGCTGCGGCGTAGTTTAAGGTTTTCCGCGTCTCAGCTTCCTTGGGGCGTCGTCCGAAGTGAAGAAGGACCGGCAGGTGGTCACTGTCAAGCGCAAAAAGCGCTCTCGCGGAGAGCGCTGAATGCAGCCCGGCGTACACAGCGATGTCCAAGACGTCGCTCGTTCCGCAGGTCGCGAAATGAGACGGCGTTCGAGGACCGATGACGGAGAGCCGCTCGGCCGAAGTCCACTGCCGCAGGCGACATCCCCGGGCGTTGCCAACCCGAGAATGCCAGTCCGGATGCTTCGCGTTGAAGTCCCCCGCGACGATCGCAGAAGTAGATTCCGCGAAGATCGACGCGAGTTCATCTGTGCGAAGCATCGCCTGAGGTGATATGTAGACCGAAGCAAGACGAAGAGGTCCTTCGCCGCACTCCAGGTCTATGGCAGTGGCTTCCGTTGAAAGAAATGGCCGTAGCGGGAAACGCTGTGCACGCAGGTGCTCCGCAACCAGGATCGCCGTTCCTCCTCCGCGGCGCGACCGGTCGTCGCGAAACACGCGAAAGCCTGGAACAGTCCACCGATCCCCTGGGCCCAGAAACGTCTCCTGTAGTAGAGCGACCTCACATCTCTGCCGAGACAGAAATGCAAGGAGCTCCGGCGTCTTCCTTGCCGTCGCGCCGCCCACGTTCCACGACGCGATGACGATGTTCCGGCGTTTCGGCAAGGAATTATCCATGTCGGGCCGCAAGGAGAGAAGGCAGCTGCTGCAGCGTCGCCGAGAGCACCTGGAGCTGGGACTGCAGAGCAGCCGAGATGGTGGCCAGCGTTCCCAGAACGCTGAGAAGGGCATCTCCGTCGGCGGCAGTGACAGAGTCCGGCGTGGCCCCCGAAAGGACCGACGGCTGCTGGGTCGCCGACGCTTGGAGACGGCGGCGCTCGCGCAGTGGGATGCGGAGCGATTCGGCCGTCTCAGTGGTGGTCGTGGATGGAGTTGGCAGCACCGGGAAATTCACGCCGAGGCGCGGACGTGGTGCAGGACGTTGTGGTGCCGGGCCGCGAGACGCGTCTCCTCCTCGCCAGGCGTTGGTCGTCCCCAAGGAAGGAACCTTCTTCGCCGACGCGTTGGGTGCGGCAGCAGGTGGTGCGGCCTTCCCGCCAGCTTGATTGGCGGCTCCTTTTCCGCGGCGTCCGCGGCGTTTTCTCGAGGGCTTTTCCTCGCGGCGCTCCTTCTCCATCCTCCACTTTTCGCAAAGTGGAGAAAAGGCCGTGTGCTCGCCGCCGCAGCTCGGGCACTTCTCGGCGCCTGTCCGCGGACAGTCCTGAAGGCAGTGGCCTTCCGAACAGCGCGGGCAACGTGGAGAGGCCGAACAAAAGAAGCTGCCGTGGCCGAAGCGGGAGCAACGGTGGCAGAGCTGCGGGTCCCGGTACACGTAGAGGCGTACAGAGACGATGCAATTGCCCACGCTCCGGATCGCCTTGATGGAGGAGATGGGCCAGGCTGCAGAGGTGGCGATGGCGACAACAAAAACGCCGATGGGTTTCCCTTCGGCGGTCAGCTGTCGTCCTCGTCGCGCGTTGATATCCATGGATCTTAGATCTTCAAGAAGATCCTCGACCCGATGGCGAGAGGACAATCCACGGAACGTAAAAGATGTCGTCTTCTCCTCTCCTACGCCCCAGGTTGACATCTGCGCGTCGGCAGCAGAAAGGGCAGCTCGCAGCGTCCGGAAATCCTCCATGGTCCTGGTCTGGACCCGGGCAGATGATTCACCGTACGCCACGGTGAAGGATTGATCCGCGACCGAGGACCGGATCATTTCGCGAAACGCTTGTACGTCCTCGACATCGTAAACGATGAGCGGAGGAGGTCGAGCGCCGCGACTAGGGCGTGGTGGAGCACAAGCGTCGGACGAACCCTGCTCAGGAGGAGAGTCCGTTGCCATGGCGACCGGTTCGGATGAATCGGTCGCGGGGGCGAGAGCCGAGAACGAGTTGCTCGTCGGCACGGGCACGAATGCTTCGGCCGACGTGCGCGCACGTTTTAGAGCGGCATCGCTCAGAGGCGTAAATGGCCGACGAACGCCGGGCCGAGATGGTGCAGTCGGCGTCTCCTTAAAAATGGGGGCGAGTACTTTAATCGTCCTCTTCGGGAAGACGAAGCCGTCGCTATCGACCGGCGAGCCGGGACGGGAGGCACCAGGCGACGCGGTAGCCGCCATGGCAGAAGAGGAGAGAGCTGAGCTCCTATCCACTGCTGACGGTGTGTTGCAGTCAGTGGATTGATGAGTGGCGTGTAAAAGTCCTTTATTGATGTTGATAAATGTTGTGTTGATACGCAGATCAGGAAGAAATCACAGGCCGGATAAGCGCACAGCCGAAAATTCAAAATTCAAAATTACCAAGACATGGATTTCTTACGAAAGTCCACCTTGCTATCGTACCATTTCGGAGCAAAATACGATCTCTAAGACATGGATTTCTTACGAAAGTCCACCTTGCTATCGTACCATTTCGGAGCAAAATACGATCTCTTCCTCTCGCCTCCGGTGCGCTTCTCGGATTGTTTGTACTCCACTCCTCCTCCGACTTTCGCGTTTCGGAGAGTGTCGGGGGCGCGTAACGAGGGCGCCTTGCGCCGCGGCGCCCGTCAGGGTTCCACCCTGTCGGCCGTGGCGGCGCCAGGCGTTTGGCGAGCCCAGTTCGTGTGCAGCGGGTCGTCAAAATACGGGTTGTCGTCCTGTCGAAGGCGTACCCGGGAATAAACGTTGCACACGTTTCTACCGGGGTCGATTCCTCGAGATCCGAGGTAACGTACGTTCGAGGCCATCCTTCACCTGGTATTGGACGCGCTCGCGACCCGGTGGGCCGCGCGCCGGCCGCGGAAAGCGGCCCCGAGAAGACGGTCCCTTCGGACGCCTTCCCCCTGACTCGGCGCCTGTCAAACCTTCCTCCTGTTCCTCCCCGGTGCCTGTCCCGTAAGCGGACGTTTATGCATTTTTCGACGACTCGGGGGCGTCGCGACGCACCCACCTCCCGCGCCCGTGGGAAAGGATTATCGAGTCGCAAATGGAGACGGAGTCACCCGTTAAGCGCACGCCTTACGACGCGTCCGCGTGGGCTTCGAAATGGTTGCATGGGGTGGCCGAAGGGGAAAAAGAAATGAACTGTACGCACGCGAATGGGACGTCAAAGTTCACGTACAACAAAGTCGAGGATGGCGCCGAATTATGCTTTAGCCCCGTGAGCGGGCGGGAAAAACAATGTAGTAGCCGAGGGCGCGCAGTGGCGACCCGGCCGTGACGAGTTTGCTCCGTCTCCAACGGCTTCGGACGTCGGTACCTCGTTGCGGGATGATGAATTTGTAGCAACCGGCATGTCTTCGGAAACGAAATGATACTTCATCACGGGAAAACTCTTATTGTCGTTGAAACGGCGCCACATCCACGTTTCCGCGGATGTCTACCCTAGTTTCCTTGCACGTCTTTCGAAGAGGAGAGTCGTCTGCCGTCGACTTGTTATCGCGTACATTTCTTTTATTAACCTTCCTTATCTGTGCGATGCGTTGGATGTGCTTTTCTCCACGGTGCCGTCAAGTTACGGAATACACCCCTACGACCTTAAAAAAAAATCCCTCCCACACACACGCTGTATGTCACGTTAAATGACCCTGTGTGATGGGATACCTCGGGGACGTAGTCAACGTGAAAGCGACTCCTTGAAAACCAGGCTCTCGTAAGCGTACGTAATTCGTGTCGGCAATTTCGCTCGGTACACATCCCCCGCCGTACGTCTTATTCACGGAAACGGCGAAAATAGGGCGCATCGCGGGATTGTATGCGCGATCATTACGATGGGAATCGCCATAAGCAAATAGGACAGATGCGTTTAACTCAATAATATCCACATCCCTTTCGTCGTAGTTGCGGAGCTATGACGGCTTGTATTCGTGTCACAATATTTTTCAGTTGCTTCCAACCTAATTTCACATCGTTTCCACTTGTTTCCAATCGACATAATGTGTGTCAAGCATATGGATCTTGTTTTTTACCTCCATGCCGTTGGAATAATATCTTTCATTAGAGCAATGGTCGACTTTTCCTTGTAACTTTCGAGGGTCGGGATAGTGATTGACGGATAAGGTAGAGTGAATAGCCCTTACCTGGAAAACATTCCTGTGAATAAATAAAAAAAACGTGGGAAAAAGCCGTCGGGGCGTGATGCGGCGTTCAATAGTGATGACAGATTATACTATCTGGCGTAGGAAAGACTTGAACACGATTTTTCCTGGGATCGTAATCAGGGATCCAGGCTGGTTTCCAGTGCTTGCGGGGTTGGGGGGACTAGGGGCGGCATTAACAGCCGGAACCGTTCATTCCTCTACGACCTCTCTTTCGTGGAACTCTATCACCGTCGACAGTTCACGGAACATCATTTCTCGGTTCTGTCTCGAAGAAGCCCCTGTGTTAATTCAATTACTCAGTATCTACTTCGTTCTGCATTACTTAATCAATACATGTGGACCCATCAAATATTTCATCCCCGTTCATTGTTGATTCCTTGAGGTTCTTAGCGATGCGGAAGCAACTTTATCGTCACGAGTAATAAAAGAACGATGATTAACAATTTTAAGCTGTCTGGTACCTAGCACATCACCATAAAAGATACGAAATAAGCATTCCAGTGAACAGGAAAACAAATTGTCGTCTTTTCCCCGGCCAATCTGGGATCATTGCAATGTGAAGCGAAAGTCAATCAGGAGTTAAGAGGATTCAATCCACTCACGATGAAGTAGACGACTGAAGGTTGCGTAGGTCTATGTGCACGTTCGTGTGTGTTAGTTTCTAGTGTTCATATGTAAATGACAGTTGTGTCAATGGGGGAACGTTATTCGAAAGTAACACTAGTTGACTCGAATTTAATCATTCTTATTACCAGTAGTTGCATTGCAAAATTTGACATTATCACGGCAGGAGGTAGGTGATGACTGTCATAAATGTTCGCTAATGGAGGACGTTTGTCATCCATTCCGAGATTTTGAAAAAAAAACTGTCTCCGTTTACATATCGCTGCGTACCCGAGATATTTTACTAATTTGGTACTCTGTGTGGATGAATTTATTAACAGATGTCATAAGGGTGATTTCAACTACACAAATTTGACAAAGTTCAATGTTAAGTATTAACGCCTCGCTGTGACTGGTATGACATTACATGATATCCCGGTGATTAAGCATCACCACAACTGCTAAGGTAATTAATCGTCATGGTGTATATCATGAGTCTTAAAATCACACGATCGTTATGAAATTTACACCGCTTCACGGCTCGTCGGCATTTTCTCCCGTCCGTAGTTAAGTTGTATGTTACTAAGTTGCCTAGGCAAGGACGTTATTCCATTCCATTCCCGGCCACTGTTACTAGGTGAATCTGATTAAATATCGCTTCACGAATCACTATTGTCCTCAAAGCCGAGCGTCCTTCGGTTAACGCCACTGCGGGAAATCGGTTGTCGAATACGGTGAAGTGACGATCTCGTGTACCTAGTGTCAAAATGCGGCCGGGGTGGATTCTTCAATGGGGCTAATGCGGTAAAGATTTTCACCAAATTTGCAGAAAGTAGAAATGCTAAAAGGACGGACAGGTAGGCACATGCGGCAACCTTTTTCGTCAGAAATGCACTCGGAAAGAAAGCACTTGTAGGAAGAGTCGCCTTAATGAAAACGTTATGCAATCATCTCATAAATGATTATACCGGCCGCTAATTTTAAAGATTTTTCTTTCACGTCAAACTTCGACCTCTTTTCCCTAGATTTCATTTCCCTAATCCCGCAAAGAAATAAACAACATTAACGTATGTCCTTCCATCCCTTGTGTATCAACGTAATAAAATTAGCGGGTAAGTTGGGACTGGGACCATTTAACTTTTGCCTAGAGAAACATTTTCTGTTCTGTGGCGTGACAAGACAAGTAAAGATTTCTGGAAAGGTTAATTTCGTTCAAAAGAAGGGGAATGAGCCGTCTCGCACCGGAAAAACCTTCGTGTCCCGCGGAAGGGACCCCGGTTCAAAACTATAACAAGAATCGGTCATTTGGAGGCATGGTGATCAAAGAACTGGTCTACTTGTCACGTCTGTCTCGATGCATTTGTAATCAATTGCTGATAAATCGTTGCAGTATCGCAAAAAAAAAATTGCGGAAAAGGATGAAAAATCACTCAATCGACTTTAAAATACTTGGGGGATTCGTTCAGAGGAGGTTTATCAACATTGTTTCAGCGAGATGCCGATTTCCCAAGAAGGAAACCCGATGCCCATTACATAAATTGTTATTTGTGCGAATGATGCTGATTCCATATGCTGTTAACGACGATGCATTCCGTAGAAATAGTTTCTGGGAATTGATTGATTGGATAGAATTAGCACAATGGAAAATCCACGGAAGCGCTCACTGCCCGCCATTTTGTTTATTGCGACGCCTGCTCGTCACGACTTGGTGAATGTACAAGGAACGCTGTTGCCCAGCTGCGTTCTATGCTTGCGAGGTTTCCACAGAAATTTCTTCCTCGTGCGGAATGCCACGTGGGTCATTGCGACAGCCCTTTTCTGGTTAACGTAGAAACTTGGGGCGAGGACGGGTCGCATTACCTGCCTGCCTCCTCGCGTTGAACCCCCGAGGAGTTTTACGACGTAGCGGATGGGACGGGAGGTTAAGCGGAATTAGCCTTCGCGGAAAAACGGCCGCGTGGGAAGGGCATGTGGGAACCTGTCATTTACTGCCCCTGGAAGTGAAGCAGGAGCAACGTGACCACAAGCGTACCAGTTTCGGAGGGAGACGGACGCCGTGAATCCATATTATTTTTGACGGAGGGAGACATGTAAGTCAAGGCTTACGTCTGAGAAACGAGCATAGCAGGTCAGTGGTTTGAAAAGTACTGGGTGAAAGGGAAGTAATCATGGGAATATAATATTTTTTCCTTAATATCTCGACGGTCATTTTCATCAAATGCAGACGCATAGCAGTAGAAAATATAATTGAATAGGAGGTAAGAAATTCGTCCATCTTTTATTGTCATAAGTTTCTCCTTTACATTTACTCTATTTTTTCGTGAACCGCGCGCGTGCACACCAGGTAAGTAGTTGGTGAATCGGAGGAAAGCGTGGGACTCTAATTTTCCAGGTTTTTACGTTTATTTATGTACGTCCTTTGCGGCCGAGTATTGACGATTGCCCATCGCAGTCGGGTATTTGAAAACTGAAGATTATTTCATGGCCCTTAGAAGGGCCGTTAGGATGCATCAAAGCAATCCCGTCGAGGAATTTACTTTGAGCTGGTGTACTTGGTGACGGCCTTGGTCCCCTCGGAGACGGCGTGCTTGGCCAGCTCACCGGGAAGCAAGAGCCTGACGGCGGTCTGCACCTCCCGGCTGGTGATGGTGGAGCGCTTGTTGTAGTGAGCCAGGCGAGAAGCTTCGGCGGCGATTCTCTCGAAAATATCGTTGACGAAGCTGTTCATGATGCTCATGGCCTTGCTGGAGATTCCGGTGTCGGGGTGCACCTGCTTCAGCACTTTGTAGATGTAGATTGCGTAGCTCTCCTTCCTCCTGCGCTTCTTCTTCTTGTCTCCCTTGGAGATGTTCTTCTGGGCCTTGCCCGCTTTCTTCGCAGCCTTTCCGCTCGTCTTGGGTGGCATGGTGATCACGTTCGGCGAACGGGGTCGATTTCAGTATTTTCGCCGATCATCAGTCGCCTGCTTATGTACCCCTGGTCCGTTCCGTGAGCCGAATCTCCTCGACGACCAATCACGTAAAAGCATGATGTGGCGTCGCTAGGACGGCGGCAGCCTATATAAATGCGCCCAGGAGTCTGACAGCGATTAGACAGCACTACCAGATAAAGAAGCATTCAGCCATGTCCGGACGAGGAAAGGGAGGAAAAGTGAAGGGGAAGTCCAAGTCCCGCTCCAGCAGGGCCGGTCTTCAGTTTCCGGTCGGTCGTATCCACCGTCTGCTCCGCAAGGGGAACTATGCCGAGCGTGTTGGTGCCGGTGCCCCAGTCTACTTGGCCGCCGTCATGGAGTACCTGGCCGCGGAAGTCCTCGAGTTGGCCGGTAACGCTGCCAGGGACAACAAGAAGACGAGAATCATCCCTCGTCACTTGCAGTTGGCCATCCGCAACGACGAGGAGTTGAATAAGCTCCTGTCGGGCGTTACCATCGCTCAGGGAGGTGTCCTTCCGAACATCCAGGCGGTGCTCCTGCCCAAGAAGACTGAGAAGAAGGCATAAGCATCACGCTGTGCGCATAAAAGGTCCTTTTCAGGACCAGAACATACTAGAGAGATGTACGCGATAAATGTCATGTGAAAAAAATAATAATAACAATAAACGTAATAAGCATAGCGAATGAAACGTGGAGCTATAATTGGGCTAAGGTAAACGATGGGAAATAAAGCGTATAAAAAGTGAAAGCGTTTGTGCTGAAATGCAACGAAGAATGATTGAAGGTGACACTGCTTCGTTTACAATGTATTTCATAGTCTGTCATAAAATTTCACCTGCAATCTGCCGCTTAACTACGTTATTTCTTGTTAACATGTATGGTTGCAACGGCGCGATACACATTGTCGCCAGTCCGTTGCCACGTGCTTATTCATGTACGGTTGCAACGGCGCGATATACATTGTTGCCACGTGCTTATTCATGTACGGTTGCAACGGCGCGAAGTACATTGTTGCCCCGTGCTTATTCCTGTACGGTTGCAACGGCGCGATATACATTGTCGCCAGTCCGTTGCCACGTGCTTATTCCGATTCGCTGACAATGTCTTTAACGTCGGTAAAGGCTCATACAATTTCAACTCTATTATCACCGCCATTTTTTTTTTGCGTTCGAACAGGTCTTACTTTACTATTTATCGCCGTCACACACGCTATGGCGAATAGGGAATAATTTTTCGTTCCGTTATGGCAAAGGATTGGCTCCATCTCTGAACATTGTATTGGTCCTTAGAAGGACCTTTTTTATCGACGTACGCCGGGTGTCGGATGGCGATCCCGTCGCGTCGTGTCTAACCGCCAAACCCGTAGAGAGTGCGGCCCTGTCGCTTGAGTGCGTACACGACGTCCATGGCTGTGACGGTCTTCCTCTTGGCGTGTTCGGTGTAGGTGACGGCGTCGCGAATAACGTTCTCAAGGAACACCTTGAGCACACCGCGCGTCTCCTCGTAGATGAGTCCGGAGATACGCTTCACTCCACCTCGGCGGGCGAGACGGCGGATGGCCGGCTTGGTGATGCCCTGGATGTTATCGCGGAGAACTTTGCGATGACGTTTGGCTCCTCCCTTTCCCAGGCCTTTTCCTCCCTTGCCGCGTCCAGTCATCTCTGTAGTCTGCTCGTAGTAAGGGCTGCTGTCTGATGACCTGAAATGCACCTTCGCCGGTATTTATAAACGTCGCCGCCGCGGCGATGACGTACCCGACCTCTCCACCAATCAGCGTCGCCCGTACTATCTGGCGCCATTCTCGGAAGTGCTTAAAAGACGGCGTTGACCCGGCTTTTTACAGATCGCAGAAATGGCACGTACGAAGCAGACAGCCCGCAAGTCCACCGGAGGAAAGGCCCCGAGGAAGCAGCTGGCCACCAAGGCCGCTCGCAAGAGCGCGCCGGCGACGGGAGGCGTCAAGAAGCCCCACAGGTACCGCCCCGGTACCGTGGCCCTTCGTGAGATCAGGAGATACCAGAAGAGCACGGAGCTCCTCATCCGCAAGCTGCCCTTCCAGCGCCTGGTGCGTGAGATCGCCCAGGACTTCAAGACCGATCTTCGGTTCCAGAGCTCCGCCGTCATGGCTCTCCAGGAGGCCAGCGAGGCTTACCTAGTGGGTCTCTTTGAGGACACCAACCTCTGCGCCATCCACGCTAAGCGTGTGACCATCATGCCCAAGGACATCCAGCTGGCCCGCCGTATCCGCGGAGAGCGAGCTTAGAAAGCTACTTTCGGCCGAAAAACAAAGGTCCTTTTCAGGACCAGTACATACTTAAAAGTTTGAATTTAGCACGATCGCACAATAATTAACGACGATGTAAATCCATTGGAATGATGGACGACATGAAATTTCCTTTGCGCATGGCAAGTGCGTTTGCACGGCTACGCATGAAATGAGATGAAATAAAAGTTCGTGCGATGCTTACCTGACGCGCTTAACGAAAAGAAAACAATACTCCGTGACGTGTTGTTCATTTTACACGTTCTATGAATGTTATTCTTAATTTTTTTTTTCGTCCGTCCATGTCGCATCATCAATTTTAAATAGGACCGTTGTTTTTGCATGGCATTAATCATGATAAATGTTAACTTTGGGCGTGCTCAGTGGCGTGGGCATTGAGTGGCAAGCATCTTTGGAAGACATGATGGTCCTAAAAAGGACCGAGATTGGACGCTGTCTGCTGTCCTAGGTGCGCCGGTGGCGAAGCAGTGATGGTTCACTTCTTTTTCTGGGCGGCGGAAGGTTTCTTGGCGGCGGGCTTGGCCTTGGTGGGCGTCTTCTTGGGCTTGGGGGTCTTGGGTTTGGTGGCCGCCTTTTTCGCCTTCGACGGGGACTTTGCCGCCTTGGCGGCGGGTTTCCCAGCCGCCGGCTTCTTCTTTGGCTTGTCCGCCGCCTTCTTCGCCTTCTTGGCTGGTGGCGCGGACTTGCTTCGCTCCTTGGGCGCGGACCTCTTGGTGCCACTGGACGCCTTCTCGGAGGACTTCTTGGCTCCGACCGCTTTCGGTTTCTTTACTCCCGTCTTCTTGACGACCTTTTTCGCCTTGGTCGTCCCGCTGGCTGCCGCGGGTGCGGCCTTCTTGCTGTGGCTCAGCTTGAAGGAACCTGAGGCGCCCTTTCCCTTGGTCTGGACGAGAGTTCCGGCGGTGACGGCCGCCTTGAGGTACTTCTTGATGAAAGGCGAGAGCCTCTCGGCGTCCACTTTGTAGCTGGCTGCGATGTACTTCTTGATGGCTTGAAGGGAAGAGCCACCGCGCTCCTTGAGGCCCTTGACTGCGTTGTTAACCATCTCGGAAGTGGGCGGGTGCGACGGCTTTGCGCGAGCCTTCTTGGCTGCTCCGCCCTTGCTGGCCTTCTTGGAAGCCGCGGAGGTTCCTGAAGAAGGCAGGGGTTTTACTGCGACGGTGCCCGAAGGCTGGGCTGCCGGTGGTGCGGCTGCCGCTGCTCCAGATGCTGCGTCTGCCATGTTATCGGCTGCTGCGTGATGATAGATCGGGCACTTCTCGGCGCCTGTCCGCGGACAGTCCTGAAGGCAGTGGCCTTCCGAACAGCGCGGGCAACGTGGAGAGGCCGAACAAAAGAAGCTGCCGTGGCCGAAGCGGGAGCAACGGTGGCAGAGCTGCGGGTCCCGGTACACGTAGAGGCGTACAGAGACGATGCAATTGCCCACGCTCCGGATCGCCTTGATGGAGGAGATGGGCCAGGCTGCAGAGGTGGCGATGGCGACAACAAAAACGCCGATGGGTTTCCCTTCGGCGGTCAGCTGTCGTCCTCGTCGCGCGTTGATATCCATGGATCTTAGATCTTCAAGAAGATCCTCGACCCGATGGCGAGAGGACAATCCACGGAACGTAAAAGATGTCGTCTTCTCCTCTCCTACGCCCCAGGTTGACATCTGCGCGTCGGCAGCAGAAAGGGCAGCTCGCAGCGTCCGGAAATCCTCCATGGTCCTGGTCTGGACCCGGGCAGATGATTCACCGTACGCCACGGTGAAGGATTGATCCGCGACCGAGGACCGGATCATTTCGCGAAACGCTTGTACGTCCTCGACATCGTAAACGATGAGCGGAGGAGGTCGAGCGCCGCGACTAGGGCGTGGTGGAGCACAAGCGTCGGACGAACCCTGCTCAGGAGGAGAGTCCGTTGCCATGGCGACCGGTTCGGATGAATCGGTCGCGGGGGCGAGAGCCGAGAACGAGTTGCTCGTCGGCACGGGCACGAATGCTTCGGCCGACGTGCGCGCACGTGTTAGAGCGGCATCGCTCAGAGGCGTAAATGGCCGACGAACGCCGGGCCGAGATGGTGCAGTCGGCGTCTCCTTAAAAATGGGGGCGAGTACTTTAATCGTCCTCTTCGGGAAGACGAAGCCGTCGCTATCGACCGGCGAGCCGGGACGGGAGGCACCAGGCGACGCGGTAGCCGCCATGGCAGAAGAGGAGAGAGCTGAGCTCCTATCCACTGCTGACGGTGTGTTGCAGTCAGTGGATTGATGAGTGGCGTGTAAAAGTCCTTTATTGATGTTGATAAATGTTGTGTTGATACGCAGATCAGGAAGAAATCACAGGCCGGATAAGCGCACAGCCGAAAATTCAAAATTACCAAGACATGGATTTCTTACGAAAGTCCACCTTGCTATCGTACCATTTCGGAGCAAAATACGATCTCTTCCTCTCGCCTCCGGTGCGCTTCTCGGATTGTTTGTACTCCACTCCTCCTCCGACTTTCGCGTTTCGGAGAGTGTCGGGGGCGCGTAACGAGGGCGCCTTGCGCCGCGGCGCCCGTCAGGGTTCCACCCTGTCGGCCGTGGCGGCGCCAGGCGTTTGGCGAGCCCAGTTCGTGTGCAGCGGGTCGTCAAAATACGGGTTGTCGTCCTGTCGAAGGCGTACCCGGGAATAAACGTTGCACACGTTTCTACCGGGGTCGATTCCTCGAGATCCGAGGTAACGTACGTTCGAGGCCATCCTTCACCTGGTATTGGACGCGCTCGCGACCCGGTGGGCCGCGCGCCGGCCGCGGAAAGCGGCCCCGAGAAGACGGTCCCTTCGGACGCCTTCCCCCTGACTCGGCGCCTGTCAAACCTTCCTCCTGTTCCTCCCCGGTGCCTGTCCCGTAAGCGGACGTTTATGCATTTTTCGACGACTCGGGGGCGTCGCGACGCACCCACCTCCCGCGCCCGTGGGAAAGGATTATCGAGTCGCAAATGGAGACGGAGTCACCCGTTAAGCGCACGCCTTACGACGCGTCCGCGTGGGCTTCGAAATGGTTGCATGGGGTGGCCGAAGGGGAAAAAGAAATGAACTGTACGCACGCGAATGGGACGTCAAAGTTCACGTACAACAAAGTCGAGGATGGCGCCGAATTATGCTTTAGCCCCGTGAGCGGGCGGGAAAAACAATGTAGTAGCCGAGGGCGCGCAGTGGCGACCCGGCCGTGACGAGTTTGCTCCGTCTCCAACGGCTTCGGACGTCGGTACCTCGTTGCGGGATGATGAATTTGTAGCAACCGGCATGTCTTCGGAAACGAAATGATACTTCATCACGGGAAAACTCTTATTGTCGTTGAAACGGCGCCACATCCACGTTTCCGCGGATGTCTACCCTAGTTTCCTTGCACGTCTTTCGAAGAGGAGAGTCGTCTGCCGTCGACTTGTTATCGCGTACATTTCTTTTATTAACCTTCCTTATCTGTGCGATGCGTTGGATGTGCTTTTCTCCACGGTGCCGTCAAGTTACGGAATACACCCCTACGACCTTAAAAAAAAATCCCTCCCACACACACGCTGTATGTCACGTTAAATGACCCTGTGTGATGGGATACCTCGGGGACGTAGTCAACGTGAAAGCGACTCCTTGAAAACCAGGCTCTCGTAAGCGTACGTAATTCGTGTCGGCAATTTCGCTCGGTACACATCCCCCGCCGTACGTCTTATTCACGGAAACGGCGAAAATAGGGCGCATCGCGGGATTGTATGCGCGATCATTACGATGGGAATCGCCATAAGCAAATAGGACAGATGCGTTTAACTCAATAATATCCACATCCCTTTCGTCGTAGTTGCGGAGCTATGACGGCTTGTATTCGTGTCACAATATTTTTCAGTTGCTTCCAACCTAATTTCACATCGTTTCCACTTGTTTCCAATCGACATAATGTGTGTCAAGCATATGGATCTTGTTTTTTACCTCCATGCCGTTGGAATAATATCTTTCATTAGAGCAATGGTCGACTTTTCCTTGTAACTTTCGAGGGTCGGGATAGTGATTGACGGATAAGGTAGAGTGAATAGCCCTTACCTGGAAAACATTCCTGTGAATAAATAAAAAAAACGTGGGAAAAAGCCGTCGGGGCGTGATGCGGCGTTCAATAGTGATGACAGATTATACTATCTGGCGTAGGAAAGACTTGAACACGATTTTTCCTGGGATCGTAATCAGGGATCCAGGCTGGTTTCCAGTGCTTGCGGGGTTGGGGGGACTAGGGGCGGCATTAACAGCCGGAACCGTTCATTCCTCTACGACCTCTCTTTCGTGGAACTCTATCACCGTCGACAGTTCACGGAACATCATTTCTCGGTTCTGTCTCGAAGAAGCCCCTGTGTTAATTCAATTACTCAGTATCTACTTCGTTCTGCATTACTTAATCAATACATGTGGACCCATCAAATATTTCATCCCCGTTCATTGTTGATTCCTTGAGGTTCTTAGCGATGCGGAAGCAACTTTATCGTCACGAGTAATAAAAGAACGATGATTAACAATTTTAAGCTGTCTGGTACCTAGCACATCACCATAAAAGATACGAAATAAGCATTCCAGTGAACAGGAAAACAAATTGTCGTCTTTTCCCCGGCCAATCTGGGATCATTGCAATGTGAAGCGAAAGTCAATCAGGAGTTAAGAGGATTCAATCCACTCACGATGAAGTAGACGACTGAAGGTTGCGTAGGTCTATGTGCACGTTCGTGTGTGTTAGTTTCTAGTGTTCATATGTAAATGACAGTTGTGTCAATGGGGGAACGTTATTCGAAAGTAACACTAGTTGACTCGAATTTAATCATTCTTATTACCAGTAGTTGCATTGCAAAATTTGACATTATCACGGCAGGAGGTAGGTGATGACTGTCATAAATGTTCGCTAATGGAGGACGTTTGTCATCCATTCCGAGATTTTGAAAAAAAAACTGTCTCCGTTTACATATCGCTGCGTACCCGAGATATTTTACTAATTTGGTACTCTGTGTGGATGAATTTATTAACAGATGTCATAAGGGTGATTTCAACTACACAAATTTGACAAAGTTCAATGTTAAGTATTAACGCCTCGCTGTGACTGGTATGACATTACATGATATCCCGGTGATTAAGCATCACCACAACTGCTAAGGTAATTAATCGTCATGGTGTATATCATGAGTCTTAAAATCACACGATCGTTATGAAATTTACACCGCTTCACGGCTCGTCGGCATTTTCTCCCGTCCGTAGTTAAGTTGTATGTTACTAAGTTGCCTAGGCAAGGACGTTATTCCATTCCATTCCCGGCCACTGTTACTAGGTGAATCTGATTAAATATCGCTTCACGAATCACTATTGTCCTCAAAGCCGAGCGTCCTTCGGTTAACGCCACTGCGGGAAATCGGTTGTCGAATACGGTGAAGTGACGATCTCGTGTACCTAGTGTCAAAATGCGGCCGGGGTGGATTCTTCAATGGGGCTAATGCGGTAAAGATTTTCACCAAATTTGCAGAAAGTAGAAATGCTAAAAGGACGGACAGGTAGGCACATGCGGCAACCTTTTTCGTCAGAAATGCACTCGGAAAGAAAGCACTTGTAGGAAGAGTCGCCTTAATGAAAACGTTATGCAATCATCTCATAAATGATTATACCGGCCGCTAATTTTAAAGATTTTTCTTTCACGTCAAACTTCGACCTCTTTTCCCTAGATTTCATTTCCCTAATCCCGCAAAGAAATAAACAACATTAACGTATGTCCTTCCATCCCTTGTGTATCAACGTAATAAAATTAGCGGGTAAGTTGGGACTGGGACCATTTAACTTTTGCCTAGAGAAACATTTTCTGTTCTGTGGCGTGACAAGACAAGTAAAGATTTCTGGAAAGGTTAATTTCGTTCAAAAGAAGGGGAATGAGCCGTCTCGCACCGGAAAAACCTTCGTGTCCCGCGGAAGGGACCCCGGTTCAAAACTATAACAAGAATCGGTCATTTGGAGGCATGGTGATCAAAGAACTGGTCTACTTGTCACGTCTGTCTCGATGCATTTGTAATCAATTGCTGATAAATCGTTGCAGTATCGCAAAAAAAAAATTGCGGAAAAGGATGAAAAATCACTCAATCGACTTTAAAATACTTGGGGGATTCGTTCAGAGGAGGTTTATCAACATTGTTTCAGCGAGATGCCGATTTCCCAAGAAGGAAACCCGATGCCCATTACATAAATTGTTATTTGTGCGAATGATGCTGATTCCATATGCTGTTAACGACGATGCATTCCGTAGAAATAGTTTCTGGGAATTGATTGATTGGATAGAATTAGCACAATGGAAAATCCACGGAAGCGCTCACTGCCCGCCATTTTGTTTATTGCGACGCCTGCTCGTCACGACTTGGTGAATGTACAAGGAACGCTGTTGCCCAGCTGCGTTCTATGCTTGCGAGGTTTCCACAGAAATTTCTTCCTCGTGCGGAATGCCACGTGGGTCATTGCGACAGCCCTTTTCTGGTTAACGTAGAAACTTGGGGCGAGGACGGGTCGCATTACCTGCCTGCCTCCTCGCGTTGAACCCCCGAGGAGTTTTACGACGTAGCGGATGGGACGGGAGGTTAAGCGGAATTAGCCTTCGCGGAAAAACGGCCGCGTGGGAAGGGCATGTGGGAACCTGTCATTTACTGCCCCTGGAAGTGAAGCAGGAGCAACGTGACCACAAGCGTACCAGTTTCGGAGGGAGACGGACGCCGTGAATCCATATTATTTTTGACGGAGGGAGACATGTAAGTCAAGGCTTACGTCTGAGAAACGAGCATAGCAGGTCAGTGGTTTGAAAAGTACTGGGTGAAAGGGAAGTAATCATGGGAATATAATATTTTTTCCTTAATATCTCGACGGTCATTTTCATCAAATGCAGACGCATAGCAGTAGAAAATATAATTGAATAGGAGGTAAGAAATTCGTCCATCTTTTATTGTCATAAGTTTCTCCTTTACATTTACTCTATTTTTTCGTGAACCGCGCGCGTGCACACCAGGTAAGTAGTTGGTGAATCGGAGGAAAGCGTGGGACTCTAATTTTCCAGGTTTTTACGTTTATTTATGTACGTCCTTTGCGGCCGAGTATTGACGATTGCCCATCGCAGTCGGGTATTTGAAAACTGAAGATTATTTCATGGCCCTTAGAAGGGCCGTTAGGATGCATCAAAGCAATCCCGTCGAGGAATTTACTTTGAGCTGGTGTACTTGGTGACGGCCTTGGTCCCCTCGGAGACGGCGTGCTTGGCCAGCTCACCGGGAAGCAAGAGCCTGACGGCGGTCTGCACCTCCCGGCTGGTGATGGTGGAGCGCTTGTTGTAGTGAGCCAGGCGAGAAGCTTCGGCGGCGATTCTCTCGAAAATATCGTTGACGAAGCTGTTCATGATGCTCATGGCCTTGCTGGAGATTCCGGTGTCGGGGTGCACCTGCTTCAGCACTTTGTAGATGTAGATTGCGTAGCTCTCCTTCCTCCTGCGCTTCTTCTTCTTGTCTCCCTTGGAGATGTTCTTCTGGGCCTTGCCCGCTTTCTTCGCAGCCTTTCCGCTCGTCTTGGGTGGCATGGTGATCACGTTCGGCGAACGGGGTCGATTTCAGTATTTTCGCCGATCATCAGTCGCCTGCTTATGTACCCCTGGTCCGTTCCGTGAGCCGAATCTCCTCGACGACCAATCACGTAAAAGCATGATGTGGCGTCGCTAGGACGGCGGCAGCCTATATAAATGCGCCCAGGAGTCTGACAGCGATTAGACAGCACTACCAGATAAAGAAGCATTCAGCCATGTCCGGACGAGGAAAGGGAGGAAAAGTGAAGGGGAAGTCCAAGTCCCGCTCCAGCAGGGCCGGTCTTCAGTTTCCGGTCGGTCGTATCCACCGTCTGCTCCGCAAGGGGAACTATGCCGAGCGTGTTGGTGCCGGTGCCCCAGTCTACTTGGCCGCCGTCATGGAGTACCTGGCCGCGGAAGTCCTCGAGTTGGCCGGTAACGCTGCCAGGGACAACAAGAAGACGAGAATCATCCCTCGTCACTTGCAGTTGGCCATCCGCAACGACGAGGAGTTGAATAAGCTCCTGTCGGGCGTTACCATCGCTCAGGGAGGTGTCCTTCCGAACATCCAGGCGGTGCTCCTGCCCAAGAAGACTGAGAAGAAGGCATAAGCATCACGCTGTGCGCATAAAAGGTCCTTTTCAGGACCAGAACATACTAGAGAGATGTACGCGATAAATGTCATGTGAAAAAAATAATAATAACAATAAACGTAATAAGCATAGCGAATGAAACGTGGAGCTATAATTGGGCTAAGGTAAACGATGGGAAATAAAGCGTATAAAAAGTGAAAGCGTTTGTGCTGAAATGCAACGAAGAATGATTGAAGGTGACACTGCTTCGTTTACAATGTATTTCATAGTCTGTCATAAAATTTCACCTGCAATCTGCCGCTTAACTACGTTATTTCTTGTTAACATGTATGGTTGCAACGGCGCGATACACATTGTCGCCAGTCCGTTGCCACGTGCTTATTCATGTACGGTTGCAACGGCGCGATATACATTGTTGCCACGTGCTTATTCATGTACGGTTGCAACGGCGCGAAGTACATTGTTGCCCCGTGCTTATTCCTGTACGGTTGCAACGGCGCGATATACATTGTCGCCAGTCCGTTGCCACGTGCTTATTCCGATTCGCTGACAATGTCTTTAACGTCGGTAAAGGCTCATACAATTTCAACTCTATTATCACCGCCATTTTTTTTTTGCGTTCGAACAGGTCTTACTTTACTATTTATCGCCGTCACACACGCTATGGCGAATAGGGAATAATTTTTCGTTCCGTTATGGCAAAGGATTGGCTCCATCTCTGAACATTGTATTGGTCCTTAGAAGGACCTTTTTTATCGACGTACGCCGGGTGTCGGATGGCGATCCCGTCGCGTCGTGTCTAACCGCCAAACCCGTAGAGAGTGCGGCCCTGTCGCTTGAGTGCGTACACGACGTCCATGGCTGTGACGGTCTTCCTCTTGGCGTGTTCGGTGTAGGTGACGGCGTCGCGAATAACGTTCTCAAGGAACACCTTGAGCACACCGCGCGTCTCCTCGTAGATGAGTCCGGAGATACGCTTCACTCCACCTCGGCGGGCGAGACGGCGGATGGCCGGCTTGGTGATGCCCTGGATGTTATCGCGGAGAACTTTGCGATGACGTTTGGCTCCTCCCTTTCCCAGGCCTTTTCCTCCCTTGCCGCGTCCAGTCATCTCTGTAGTCTGCTCGTAGTAAGGGCTGCTGTCTGATGACCTGAAATGCACCTTCGCCGGTATTTATAAACGTCGCCGCCGCGGCGATGACGTACCCGACCTCTCCACCAATCAGCGTCGCCCGTACTATCTGGCGCCATTCTCGGAAGTGCTTAAAAGACGGCGTTGACCCGGCTTTTTACAGATCGCAGAAATGGCACGTACGAAGCAGACAGCCCGCAAGTCCACCGGAGGAAAGGCCCCGAGGAAGCAGCTGGCCACCAAGGCCGCTCGCAAGAGCGCGCCGGCGACGGGAGGCGTCAAGAAGCCCCACAGGTACCGCCCCGGTACCGTGGCCCTTCGTGAGATCAGGAGATACCAGAAGAGCACGGAGCTCCTCATCCGCAAGCTGCCCTTCCAGCGCCTGGTGCGTGAGATCGCCCAGGACTTCAAGACCGATCTTCGGTTCCAGAGCTCCGCCGTCATGGCTCTCCAGGAGGCCAGCGAGGCTTACCTAGTGGGTCTCTTTGAGGACACCAACCTCTGCGCCATCCACGCTAAGCGTGTGACCATCATGCCCAAGGACATCCAGCTGGCCCGCCGTATCCGCGGAGAGCGAGCTTAGAAAGCTACTTTCGGCCGAAAAACAAAGGTCCTTTTCAGGACCAGTACATACTTAAAAGTTTGAATTTAGCACGATCGCACAATAATTAACGACGATGTAAATCCATTGGAATGATGGACGACATGAAATTTCCTTTGCGCATGGCAAGTGCGTTTGCACGGCTACGCATGAAATGAGATGAAATAAAAGTTCGTGCGATGCTTACCTGACGCGCTTAACGAAAAGAAAACAATACTCCGTGACGTGTTGTTCATTTTACACGTTCTATGAATGTTATTCTTAATTTTTTTTTTCGTCCGTCCATGTCGCATCATCAATTTTAAATAGGACCGTTGTTTTTGCATGGCATTAATCATGATAAATGTTAACTTTGGGCGTGCTCAGTGGCGTGGGCATTGAGTGGCAAGCATCTTTGGAAGACATGATGGTCCTAAAAAGGACCGAGATTGGACGCTGTCTGCTGTCCTAGGTGCGCCGGTGGCGAAGCAGTGATGGTTCACTTCTTTTTCTGGGCGGCGGAAGGTTTCTTGGCGGCGGGCTTGGCCTTGGTGGGCGTCTTCTTGGGCTTGGGGGTCTTGGGTTTGGTGGCCGCCTTTTTCGCCTTCGACGGGGACTTTGCCGCCTTGGCGGCGGGTTTCCCAGCCGCCGGCTTCTTCTTTGGCTTGTCCGCCGCCTTCTTCGCCTTCTTGGCTGGTGGCGCGGACTTGCTTCGCTCCTTGGGCGCGGACCTCTTGGTGCCACTGGACGCCTTCTCGGAGGACTTCTTGGCTCCGACCGCTTTCGGTTTCTTTACTCCCGTCTTCTTGACGACCTTTTTCGCCTTGGTCGTCCCGCTGGCTGCCGCGGGTGCGGCCTTCTTGCTGTGGCTCAGCTTGAAGGAACCTGAGGCGCCCTTTCCCTTGGTCTGGACGAGAGTTCCGGCGGTGACGGCCGCCTTGAGGTACTTCTTGATGAAAGGCGAGAGCCTCTCGGCGTCCACTTTGTAGCTGGCTGCGATGTACTTCTTGATGGCTTGAAGGGAAGAGCCACCGCGCTCCTTGAGGCCCTTGACTGCGTTGTTAACCATCTCGGAAGTGGGCGGGTGCGACGGCTTTGCGCGAGCCTTCTTGGCTGCTCCGCCCTTGCTGGCCTTCTTGGAAGCCGCGGAGGTTCCTGAAGAAGGCAGGGGTTTTACTGCGACGGTGCCCGAAGGCTGGGCTGCCGGTGGTGCGGCTGCCGCTGCTCCAGATGCTGCGTCTGCCATGTTATCGGCTGCTGCGTGATGATAGAAAGAGAAAATTACCAAGACATGGATTTCTTACGAAAGTCCACCTTGCTATCGTACCATTTCGGAGCAAAATACGATCTCTTCCTCTCGCCTCCGGTGCGCTTCTCGGATTGTTTGTACTCCACTCCTCCTCCGACTTTCGCGTTTCGGAGAGTGTCGGGGGCGCGTAACGAGGGCGCCTTGCGCCGCGGCGCCCGTCAGGGTTCCACCCTGTCGGCCGTGGCGGCGCCAGGCGTTTGGCGAGCCCAGTTCGTGTGCAGCGGGTCGTCAAAATACGGGTTGTCGTCCTGTCGAAGGCGTACCCGGGAATAAACGTTGCACACGTTTCTACCGGGGTCGATTCCTCGAGATCCGAGGTAACGTACGTTCGAGGCCATCCTTCACCTGGTATTGGACGCGCTCGCGACCCGGTGGGCCGCGCGCCGGCCGCGGAAAGCGGCCCCGAGAAGACGGTCCCTTCGGACGCCTTCCCCCTGACTCGGCGCCTGTCAAACCTTCCTCCTGTTCCTCCCCGGTGCCTGTCCCGTAAGCGGACGTTTATGCATTTTTCGACGACTCGGGGGCGTCGCGACGCACCCACCTCCCGCGCCCGTGGGAAAGGATTATCGAGTCGCAAATGGAGACGGAGTCACCCGTTAAGCGCACGCCTTACGACGCGTCCGCGTGGGCTTCGAAATGGTTGCATGGGGTGGCCGAAGGGGAAAAAGAAATGAACTGTACGCACGCGAATGGGACGTCAAAGTTCACGTACAACAAAGTCGAGGATGGCGCCGAATTATGCTTTAGCCCCGTGAGCGGGCGGGAAAAACAATGTAGTAGCCGAGGGCGCGCAGTGGCGACCCGGCCGTGACGAGTTTGCTCCGTCTCCAACGGCTTCGGACGTCGGTACCTCGTTGCGGGATGATGAATTTGTAGCAACCGGCATGTCTTCGGAAACGAAATGATACTTCATCACGGGAAAACTCTTATTGTCGTTGAAACGGCGCCACATCCACGTTTCCGCGGATGTCTACCCTAGTTTCCTTGCACGTCTTTCGAAGAGGAGAGTCGTCTGCCGTCGACTTGTTATCGCGTACATTTCTTTTATTAACCTTCCTTATCTGTGCGATGCGTTGGATGTGCTTTTCTCCACGGTGCCGTCAAGTTACGGAATACACCCCTACGACCTTAAAAAAAAATCCCTCCCACACACACGCTGTATGTCACGTTAAATGACCCTGTGTGATGGGATACCTCGGGGACGTAGTCAACGTGAAAGCGACTCCTTGAAAACCAGGCTCTCGTAAGCGTACGTAATTCGTGTCGGCAATTTCGCTCGGTACACATCCCCCGCCGTACGTCTTATTCACGGAAACGGCGAAAATAGGGCGCATCGCGGGATTGTATGCGCGATCATTACGATGGGAATCGCCATAAGCAAATAGGACAGATGCGTTTAACTCAATAATATCCACATCCCTTTCGTCGTAGTTGCGGAGCTATGACGGCTTGTATTCGTGTCACAATATTTTTCAGTTGCTTCCAACCTAATTTCACATCGTTTCCACTTGTTTCCAATCGACATAATGTGTGTCAAGCATATGGATCTTGTTTTTTACCTCCATGCCGTTGGAATAATATCTTTCATTAGAGCAATGGTCGACTTTTCCTTGTAACTTTCGAGGGTCGGGATAGTGATTGACGGATAAGGTAGAGTGAATAGCCCTTACCTGGAAAACATTCCTGTGAATAAATAAAAAAAACGTGGGAAAAAGCCGTCGGGGCGTGATGCGGCGTTCAATAGTGATGACAGATTATACTATCTGGCGTAGGAAAGACTTGAACACGATTTTTCCTGGGATCGTAATCAGGGATCCAGGCTGGTTTCCAGTGCTTGCGGGGTTGGGGGGACTAGGGGCGGCATTAACAGCCGGAACCGTTCATTCCTCTACGACCTCTCTTTCGTGGAACTCTATCACCGTCGACAGTTCACGGAACATCATTTCTCGGTTCTGTCTCGAAGAAGCCCCTGTGTTAATTCAATTACTCAGTATCTACTTCGTTCTGCATTACTTAATCAATACATGTGGACCCATCAAATATTTCATCCCCGTTCATTGTTGATTCCTTGAGGTTCTTAGCGATGCGGAAGCAACTTTATCGTCACGAGTAATAAAAGAACGATGATTAACAATTTTAAGCTGTCTGGTACCTAGCACATCACCATAAAAGATACGAAATAAGCATTCCAGTGAACAGGAAAACAAATTGTCGTCTTTTCCCCGGCCAATCTGGGATCATTGCAATGTGAAGCGAAAGTCAATCAGGAGTTAAGAGGATTCAATCCACTCACGATGAAGTAGACGACTGAAGGTTGCGTAGGTCTATGTGCACGTTCGTGTGTGTTAGTTTCTAGTGTTCATATGTAAATGACAGTTGTGTCAATGGGGGAACGTTATTCGAAAGTAACACTAGTTGACTCGAATTTAATCATTCTTATTACCAGTAGTTGCATTGCAAAATTTGACATTATCACGGCAGGAGGTAGGTGATGACTGTCATAAATGTTCGCTAATGGAGGACGTTTGTCATCCATTCCGAGATTTTGAAAAAAAAACTGTCTCCGTTTACATATCGCTGCGTACCCGAGATATTTTACTAATTTGGTACTCTGTGTGGATGAATTTATTAACAGATGTCATAAGGGTGATTTCAACTACACAAATTTGACAAAGTTCAATGTTAAGTATTAACGCCTCGCTGTGACTGGTATGACATTACATGATATCCCGGTGATTAAGCATCACCACAACTGCTAAGGTAATTAATCGTCATGGTGTATATCATGAGTCTTAAAATCACACGATCGTTATGAAATTTACACCGCTTCACGGCTCGTCGGCATTTTCTCCCGTCCGTAGTTAAGTTGTATGTTACTAAGTTGCCTAGGCAAGGACGTTATTCCATTCCATTCCCGGCCACTGTTACTAGGTGAATCTGATTAAATATCGCTTCACGAATCACTATTGTCCTCAAAGCCGAGCGTCCTTCGGTTAACGCCACTGCGGGAAATCGGTTGTCGAATACGGTGAAGTGACGATCTCGTGTACCTAGTGTCAAAATGCGGCCGGGGTGGATTCTTCAATGGGGCTAATGCGGTAAAGATTTTCACCAAATTTGCAGAAAGTAGAAATGCTAAAAGGACGGACAGGTAGGCACATGCGGCAACCTTTTTCGTCAGAAATGCACTCGGAAAGAAAGCACTTGTAGGAAGAGTCGCCTTAATGAAAACGTTATGCAATCATCTCATAAATGATTATACCGGCCGCTAATTTTAAAGATTTTTCTTTCACGTCAAACTTCGACCTCTTTTCCCTAGATTTCATTTCCCTAATCCCGCAAAGAAATAAACAACATTAACGTATGTCCTTCCATCCCTTGTGTATCAACGTAATAAAATTAGCGGGTAAGTTGGGACTGGGACCATTTAACTTTTGCCTAGAGAAACATTTTCTGTTCTGTGGCGTGACAAGACAAGTAAAGATTTCTGGAAAGGTTAATTTCGTTCAAAAGAAGGGGAATGAGCCGTCTCGCACCGGAAAAACCTTCGTGTCCCGCGGAAGGGACCCCGGTTCAAAACTATAACAAGAATCGGTCATTTGGAGGCATGGTGATCAAAGAACTGGTCTACTTGTCACGTCTGTCTCGATGCATTTGTAATCAATTGCTGATAAATCGTTGCAGTATCGCAAAAAAAAAATTGCGGAAAAGGATGAAAAATCACTCAATCGACTTTAAAATACTTGGGGGATTCGTTCAGAGGAGGTTTATCAACATTGTTTCAGCGAGATGCCGATTTCCCAAGAAGGAAACCCGATGCCCATTACATAAATTGTTATTTGTGCGAATGATGCTGATTCCATATGCTGTTAACGACGATGCATTCCGTAGAAATAGTTTCTGGGAATTGATTGATTGGATAGAATTAGCACAATGGAAAATCCACGGAAGCGCTCACTGCCCGCCATTTTGTTTATTGCGACGCCTGCTCGTCACGACTTGGTGAATGTACAAGGAACGCTGTTGCCCAGCTGCGTTCTATGCTTGCGAGGTTTCCACAGAAATTTCTTCCTCGTGCGGAATGCCACGTGGGTCATTGCGACAGCCCTTTTCTGGTTAACGTAGAAACTTGGGGCGAGGACGGGTCGCATTACCTGCCTGCCTCCTCGCGTTGAACCCCCGAGGAGTTTTACGACGTAGCGGATGGGACGGGAGGTTAAGCGGAATTAGCCTTCGCGGAAAAACGGCCGCGTGGGAAGGGCATGTGGGAACCTGTCATTTACTGCCCCTGGAAGTGAAGCAGGAGCAACGTGACCACAAGCGTACCAGTTTCGGAGGGAGACGGACGCCGTGAATCCATATTATTTTTGACGGAGGGAGACATGTAAGTCAAGGCTTACGTCTGAGAAACGAGCATAGCAGGTCAGTGGTTTGAAAAGTACTGGGTGAAAGGGAAGTAATCATGGGAATATAATATTTTTTCCTTAATATCTCGACGGTCATTTTCATCAAATGCAGACGCATAGCAGTAGAAAATATAATTGAATAGGAGGTAAGAAATTCGTCCATCTTTTATTGTCATAAGTTTCTCCTTTACATTTACTCTATTTTTTCGTGAACCGCGCGCGTGCACACCAGGTAAGTAGTTGGTGAATCGGAGGAAAGCGTGGGACTCTAATTTTCCAGGTTTTTACGTTTATTTATGTACGTCCTTTGCGGCCGAGTATTGACGATTGCCCATCGCAGTCGGGTATTTGAAAACTGAAGATTATTTCATGGCCCTTAGAAGGGCCGTTAGGATGCATCAAAGCAATCCCGTCGAGGAATTTACTTTGAGCTGGTGTACTTGGTGACGGCCTTGGTCCCCTCGGAGACGGCGTGCTTGGCCAGCTCACCGGGAAGCAAGAGCCTGACGGCGGTCTGCACCTCCCGGCTGGTGATGGTGGAGCGCTTGTTGTAGTGAGCCAGGCGAGAAGCTTCGGCGGCGATTCTCTCGAAAATATCGTTGACGAAGCTGTTCATGATGCTCATGGCCTTGCTGGAGATTCCGGTGTCGGGGTGCACCTGCTTCAGCACTTTGTAGATGTAGATTGCGTAGCTCTCCTTCCTCCTGCGCTTCTTCTTCTTGTCTCCCTTGGAGATGTTCTTCTGGGCCTTGCCCGCTTTCTTCGCAGCCTTTCCGCTCGTCTTGGGTGGCATGGTGATCACGTTCGGCGAACGGGGTCGATTTCAGTATTTTCGCCGATCATCAGTCGCCTGCTTATGTACCCCTGGTCCGTTCCGTGAGCCGAATCTCCTCGACGACCAATCACGTAAAAGCATGATGTGGCGTCGCTAGGACGGCGGCAGCCTATATAAATGCGCCCAGGAGTCTGACAGCGATTAGACAGCACTACCAGATAAAGAAGCATTCAGCCATGTCCGGACGAGGAAAGGGAGGAAAAGTGAAGGGGAAGTCCAAGTCCCGCTCCAGCAGGGCCGGTCTTCAGTTTCCGGTCGGTCGTATCCACCGTCTGCTCCGCAAGGGGAACTATGCCGAGCGTGTTGGTGCCGGTGCCCCAGTCTACTTGGCCGCCGTCATGGAGTACCTGGCCGCGGAAGTCCTCGAGTTGGCCGGTAACGCTGCCAGGGACAACAAGAAGACGAGAATCATCCCTCGTCACTTGCAGTTGGCCATCCGCAACGACGAGGAGTTGAATAAGCTCCTGTCGGGCGTTACCATCGCTCAGGGAGGTGTCCTTCCGAACATCCAGGCGGTGCTCCTGCCCAAGAAGACTGAGAAGAAGGCATAAGCATCACGCTGTGCGCATAAAAGGTCCTTTTCAGGACCAGAACATACTAGAGAGATGTACGCGATAAATGTCATGTGAAAAAAATAATAATAACAATAAACGTAATAAGCATAGCGAATGAAACGTGGAGCTATAATTGGGCTAAGGTAAACGATGGGAAATAAAGCGTATAAAAAGTGAAAGCGTTTGTGCTGAAATGCAACGAAGAATGATTGAAGGTGACACTGCTTCGTTTACAATGTATTTCATAGTCTGTCATAAAATTTCACCTGCAATCTGCCGCTTAACTACGTTATTTCTTGTTAACATGTATGGTTGCAACGGCGCGATATACATTGTTGCCACGTGCTTATTCATGTACGGTTGCAACGGCGCGAAGTACATTGTTGCCCCGTGCTTATTCCTGTACGGTTGCAACGGCGCGATATACATTGTCGCCAGTCCGTTGCCACGTGCTTATTCCGATTCGCTGACAATGTCTTTAACGTCGGTAAAGGCTCATACAATTTCAACTCTATTATCACCGCCATTTTTTTTTTGCGTTCGAACAGGTCTTACTTTACTATTTATCGCCGTCACACACGCTATGGCGAATAGGGAATAATTTTTCGTTCCGTTATGGCAAAGGATTGGCTCCATCTCTGAACATTGTATTGGTCCTTAGAAGGACCTTTTTTATCGACGTACGCCGGGTGTCGGATGGCGATCCCGTCGCGTCGTGTCTAACCGCCAAACCCGTAGAGAGTGCGGCCCTGTCGCTTGAGTGCGTACACGACGTCCATGGCTGTGACGGTCTTCCTCTTGGCGTGTTCGGTGTAGGTGACGGCGTCGCGAATAACGTTCTCAAGGAACACCTTGAGCACACCGCGCGTCTCCTCGTAGATGAGTCCGGAGATACGCTTCACTCCACCTCGGCGGGCGAGACGGCGGATGGCCGGCTTGGTGATGCCCTGGATGTTATCGCGGAGAACTTTGCGATGACGTTTGGCTCCTCCCTTTCCCAGGCCTTTTCCTCCCTTGCCGCGTCCAGTCATCTCTGTAGTCTGCTCGTAGTAAGGGCTGCTGTCTGATGACCTGAAATGCACCTTCGCCGGTATTTATAAACGTCGCCGCCGCGGCGATGACGTACCCGACCTCTCCACCAATCAGCGTCGCCCGTACTATCTGGCGCCATTCTCGGAAGTGCTTAAAAGACGGCGTTGACCCGGCTTTTTACAGATCGCAGAAATGGCACGTACGAAGCAGACAGCCCGCAAGTCCACCGGAGGAAAGGCCCCGAGGAAGCAGCTGGCCACCAAGGCCGCTCGCAAGAGCGCGCCGGCGACGGGAGGCGTCAAGAAGCCCCACAGGTACCGCCCCGGTACCGTGGCCCTTCGTGAGATCAGGAGATACCAGAAGAGCACGGAGCTCCTCATCCGCAAGCTGCCCTTCCAGCGCCTGGTGCGTGAGATCGCCCAGGACTTCAAGACCGATCTTCGGTTCCAGAGCTCCGCCGTCATGGCTCTCCAGGAGGCCAGCGAGGCTTACCTAGTGGGTCTCTTTGAGGACACCAACCTCTGCGCCATCCACGCTAAGCGTGTGACCATCATGCCCAAGGACATCCAGCTGGCCCGCCGTATCCGCGGAGAGCGAGCTTAGAAAGCTACTTTCGGCCGAAAAACAAAGGTCCTTTTCAGGACCAGTACATACTTAAAAGTTTGAATTTAGCACGATCGCACAATAATTAACGACGATGTAAATCCATTGGAATGATGGACGACATGAAATTTCCTTTGCGCATGGCAAGTGCGTTTGCACGGCTACGCATGAAATGAGATGAAATAAAAGTTCGTGCGATGCTTACCTGACGCGCTTAACGAAAAGAAAACAATACTCCGTGACGTGTTGTTCATTTTACACGTTCTATGAATGTTATTCTTAATTTTTTTTTTCGTCCGTCCATGTCGCATCATCAATTTTAAATAGGACCGTTGTTTTTGCATGGCATTAATCATGATAAATGTTAACTTTGGGCGTGCTCAGTGGCGTGGGCATTGAGTGGCAAGCATCTTTGGAAGACATGATGGTCCTAAAAAGGACCGAGATTGGACGCTGTCTGCTGTCCTAGGTGCGCCGGTGGCGAAGCAGTGATGGTTCACTTCTTTTTCTGGGCGGCGGAAGGTTTCTTGGCGGCGGGCTTGGCCTTGGTGGGCGTCTTCTTGGGCTTGGGGGTCTTGGGTTTGGTGGCCGCCTTTTTCGCCTTCGACGGGGACTTTGCCGCCTTGGCGGCGGGTTTCCCAGCCGCCGGCTTCTTCTTTGGCTTGTCCGCCGCCTTCTTCGCCTTCTTGGCTGGTGGCGCGGACTTGCTTCGCTCCTTGGGCGCGGACCTCTTGGTGCCACTGGACGCCTTCTCGGAGGACTTCTTGGCTCCGACCGCTTTCGGTTTCTTTACTCCCGTCTTCTTGACGACCTTTTTCGCCTTGGTCGTCCCGCTGGCTGCCGCGGGTGCGGCCTTCTTGCTGTGGCTCAGCTTGAAGGAACCTGAGGCGCCCTTTCCCTTGGTCTGGACGAGAGTTCCGGCGGTGACGGCCGCCTTGAGGTACTTCTTGATGAAAGGCGAGAGCCTCTCGGCGTCCACTTTGTAGCTGGCTGCGATGTACTTCTTGATGGCTTGAAGGGAAGAGCCACCGCGCTCCTTGAGGCCCTTGACTGCGTTGTTAACCATCTCGGAAGTGGGCGGGTGCGACGGCTTTGCGCGAGCCTTCTTGGCTGCTCCGCCCTTGCTGGCCTTCTTGGAAGCCGCGGAGGTTCCTGAAGAAGGCAGGGGTTTTACTGCGACGGTGCCCGAAGGCTGGGCTGCCGGTGGTGCGGCTGCCGCTGCTCCAGATGCTGCGTCTGCCATGTTATCGGCTGCTGCGTGATGATAGAAAGAGAAAATTACCAAGACATGGATTTCTTACGAAAGTCCACCTTGCTATCGTACCATTTCGGAGCAAAATACGATCTCTTCCTCTCGCCTCCGGTGCGCTTCTCGGATTGTTTGTACTCCACTCCTCCTCCGACTTTCGCGTTTCGGAGAGTGTCGGGGGCGCGTAACGAGGGCGCCTTGCGCCGCGGCGCCCGTCAGGGTTCCACCCTGTCGGCCGTGGCGGCGCCAGGCGTTTGGCGAGCCCAGTTCGTGTGCAGCGGGTCGTCAAAATACGGGTTGTCGTCCTGTCGAAGGCGTACCCGGGAATAAACGTTGCACACGTTTCTACCGGGGTCGATTCCTCGAGATCCGAGGTAACGTACGTTCGAGGCCATCCTTCACCTGGTATTGGACGCGCTCGCGACCCGGTGGGCCGCGCGCCGGCCGCGGAAAGCGGCCCCGAGAAGACGGTCCCTTCGGACGCCTTCCCCCTGACTCGGCGCCTGTCAAACCTTCCTCCTGTTCCTCCCCGGTGCCTGTCCCGTAAGCGGACGTTTATGCATTTTTCGACGACTCGGGGGCGTCGCGACGCACCCACCTCCCGCGCCCGTGGGAAAGGATTATCGAGTCGCAAATGGAGACGGAGTCACCCGTTAAGCGCACGCCTTACGACGCGTCCGCGTGGGCTTCGAAATGGTTGCATGGGGTGGCCGAAGGGGAAAAAGAAATGAACTGTACGCACGCGAATGGGACGTCAAAGTTCACGTACAACAAAGTCGAGGATGGCGCCGAATTATGCTTTAGCCCCGTGAGCGGGCGGGAAAAACAATGTAGTAGCCGAGGGCGCGCAGTGGCGACCCGGCCGTGACGAGTTTGCTCCGTCTCCAACGGCTTCGGACGTCGGTACCTCGTTGCGGGATGATGAATTTGTAGCAACCGGCATGTCTTCGGAAACGAAATGATACTTCATCACGGGAAAACTCTTATTGTCGTTGAAACGGCGCCACATCCACGTTTCCGCGGATGTCTACCCTAGTTTCCTTGCACGTCTTTCGAAGAGGAGAGTCGTCTGCCGTCGACTTGTTATCGCGTACATTTCTTTTATTAACCTTCCTTATCTGTGCGATGCGTTGGATGTGCTTTTCTCCACGGTGCCGTCAAGTTACGGAATACACCCCTACGACCTTAAAAAAAAATCCCTCCCACACACACGCTGTATGTCACGTTAAATGACCCTGTGTGATGGGATACCTCGGGGACGTAGTCAACGTGAAAGCGACTCCTTGAAAACCAGGCTCTCGTAAGCGTACGTAATTCGTGTCGGCAATTTCGCTCGGTACACATCCCCCGCCGTACGTCTTATTCACGGAAACGGCGAAAATAGGGCGCATCGCGGGATTGTATGCGCGATCATTACGATGGGAATCGCCATAAGCAAATAGGACAGATGCGTTTAACTCAATAATATCCACATCCCTTTCGTCGTAGTTGCGGAGCTATGACGGCTTGTATTCGTGTCACAATATTTTTCAGTTGCTTCCAACCTAATTTCACATCGTTTCCACTTGTTTCCAATCGACATAATGTGTGTCAAGCATATGGATCTTGTTTTTTACCTCCATGCCGTTGGAATAATATCTTTCATTAGAGCAATGGTCGACTTTTCCTTGTAACTTTCGAGGGTCGGGATAGTGATTGACGGATAAGGTAGAGTGAATAGCCCTTACCTGGAAAACATTCCTGTGAATAAATAAAAAAAACGTGGGAAAAAGCCGTCGGGGCGTGATGCGGCGTTCAATAGTGATGACAGATTATACTATCTGGCGTAGGAAAGACTTGAACACGATTTTTCCTGGGATCGTAATCAGGGATCCAGGCTGGTTTCCAGTGCTTGCGGGGTTGGGGGGACTAGGGGCGGCATTAACAGCCGGAACCGTTCATTCCTCTACGACCTCTCTTTCGTGGAACTCTATCACCGTCGACAGTTCACGGAACATCATTTCTCGGTTCTGTCTCGAAGAAGCCCCTGTGTTAATTCAATTACTCAGTATCTACTTCGTTCTGCATTACTTAATCAATACATGTGGACCCATCAAATATTTCATCCCCGTTCATTGTTGATTCCTTGAGGTTCTTAGCGATGCGGAAGCAACTTTATCGTCACGAGTAATAAAAGAACGATGATTAACAATTTTAAGCTGTCTGGTACCTAGCACATCACCATAAAAGATACGAAATAAGCATTCCAGTGAACAGGAAAACAAATTGTCGTCTTTTCCCCGGCCAATCTGGGATCATTGCAATGTGAAGCGAAAGTCAATCAGGAGTTAAGAGGATTCAATCCACTCACGATGAAGTAGACGACTGAAGGTTGCGTAGGTCTATGTGCACGTTCGTGTGTGTTAGTTTCTAGTGTTCATATGTAAATGACAGTTGTGTCAATGGGGGAACGTTATTCGAAAGTAACACTAGTTGACTCGAATTTAATCATTCTTATTACCAGTAGTTGCATTGCAAAATTTGACATTATCACGGCAGGAGGTAGGTGATGACTGTCATAAATGTTCGCTAATGGAGGACGTTTGTCATCCATTCCGAGATTTTGAAAAAAAAACTGTCTCCGTTTACATATCGCTGCGTACCCGAGATATTTTACTAATTTGGTACTCTGTGTGGATGAATTTATTAACAGATGTCATAAGGGTGATTTCAACTACACAAATTTGACAAAGTTCAATGTTAAGTATTAACGCCTCGCTGTGACTGGTATGACATTACATGATATCCCGGTGATTAAGCATCACCACAACTGCTAAGGTAATTAATCGTCATGGTGTATATCATGAGTCTTAAAATCACACGATCGTTATGAAATTTACACCGCTTCACGGCTCGTCGGCATTTTCTCCCGTCCGTAGTTAAGTTGTATGTTACTAAGTTGCCTAGGCAAGGACGTTATTCCATTCCATTCCCGGCCACTGTTACTAGGTGAATCTGATTAAATATCGCTTCACGAATCACTATTGTCCTCAAAGCCGAGCGTCCTTCGGTTAACGCCACTGCGGGAAATCGGTTGTCGAATACGGTGAAGTGACGATCTCGTGTACCTAGTGTCAAAATGCGGCCGGGGTGGATTCTTCAATGGGGCTAATGCGGTAAAGATTTTCACCAAATTTGCAGAAAGTAGAAATGCTAAAAGGACGGACAGGTAGGCACATGCGGCAACCTTTTTCGTCAGAAATGCACTCGGAAAGAAAGCACTTGTAGGAAGAGTCGCCTTAATGAAAACGTTATGCAATCATCTCATAAATGATTATACCGGCCGCTAATTTTAAAGATTTTTCTTTCACGTCAAACTTCGACCTCTTTTCCCTAGATTTCATTTCCCTAATCCCGCAAAGAAATAAACAACATTAACGTATGTCCTTCCATCCCTTGTGTATCAACGTAATAAAATTAGCGGGTAAGTTGGGACTGGGACCATTTAACTTTTGCCTAGAGAAACATTTTCTGTTCTGTGGCGTGACAAGACAAGTAAAGATTTCTGGAAAGGTTAATTTCGTTCAAAAGAAGGGGAATGAGCCGTCTCGCACCGGAAAAACCTTCGTGTCCCGCGGAAGGGACCCCGGTTCAAAACTATAACAAGAATCGGTCATTTGGAGGCATGGTGATCAAAGAACTGGTCTACTTGTCACGTCTGTCTCGATGCATTTGTAATCAATTGCTGATAAATCGTTGCAGTATCGCAAAAAAAAAATTGCGGAAAAGGATGAAAAATCACTCAATCGACTTTAAAATACTTGGGGGATTCGTTCAGAGGAGGTTTATCAACATTGTTTCAGCGAGATGCCGATTTCCCAAGAAGGAAACCCGATGCCCATTACATAAATTGTTATTTGTGCGAATGATGCTGATTCCATATGCTGTTAACGACGATGCATTCCGTAGAAATAGTTTCTGGGAATTGATTGATTGGATAGAATTAGCACAATGGAAAATCCACGGAAGCGCTCACTGCCCGCCATTTTGTTTATTGCGACGCCTGCTCGTCACGACTTGGTGAATGTACAAGGAACGCTGTTGCCCAGCTGCGTTCTATGCTTGCGAGGTTTCCACAGAAATTTCTTCCTCGTGCGGAATGCCACGTGGGTCATTGCGACAGCCCTTTTCTGGTTAACGTAGAAACTTGGGGCGAGGACGGGTCGCATTACCTGCCTGCCTCCTCGCGTTGAACCCCCGAGGAGTTTTACGACGTAGCGGATGGGACGGGAGGTTAAGCGGAATTAGCCTTCGCGGAAAAACGGCCGCGTGGGAAGGGCATGTGGGAACCTGTCATTTACTGCCCCTGGAAGTGAAGCAGGAGCAACGTGACCACAAGCGTACCAGTTTCGGAGGGAGACGGACGCCGTGAATCCATATTATTTTTGACGGAGGGAGACATGTAAGTCAAGGCTTACGTCTGAGAAACGAGCATAGCAGGTCAGTGGTTTGAAAAGTACTGGGTGAAAGGGAAGTAATCATGGGAATATAATATTTTTTCCTTAATATCTCGACGGTCATTTTCATCAAATGCAGACGCATAGCAGTAGAAAATATAATTGAATAGGAGGTAAGAAATTCGTCCATCTTTTATTGTCATAAGTTTCTCCTTTACATTTACTCTATTTTTTCGTGAACCGCGCGCGTGCACACCAGGTAAGTAGTTGGTGAATCGGAGGAAAGCGTGGGACTCTAATTTTCCAGGTTTTTACGTTTATTTATGTACGTCCTTTGCGGCCGAGTATTGACGATTGCCCATCGCAGTCGGGTATTTGAAAACTGAAGATTATTTCATGGCCCTTAGAAGGGCCGTTAGGATGCATCAAAGCAATCCCGTCGAGGAATTTACTTTGAGCTGGTGTACTTGGTGACGGCCTTGGTCCCCTCGGAGACGGCGTGCTTGGCCAGCTCACCGGGAAGCAAGAGCCTGACGGCGGTCTGCACCTCCCGGCTGGTGATGGTGGAGCGCTTGTTGTAGTGAGCCAGGCGAGAAGCTTCGGCGGCGATTCTCTCGAAAATATCGTTGACGAAGCTGTTCATGATGCTCATGGCCTTGCTGGAGATTCCGGTGTCGGGGTGCACCTGCTTCAGCACTTTGTAGATGTAGATTGCGTAGCTCTCCTTCCTCCTGCGCTTCTTCTTCTTGTCTCCCTTGGAGATGTTCTTCTGGGCCTTGCCCGCTTTCTTCGCAGCCTTTCCGCTCGTCTTGGGTGGCATGGTGATCACGTTCGGCGAACGGGGTCGATTTCAGTATTTTCGCCGATCATCAGTCGCCTGCTTATGTACCCCTGGTCCGTTCCGTGAGCCGAATCTCCTCGACGACCAATCACGTAAAAGCATGATGTGGCGTCGCTAGGACGGCGGCAGCCTATATAAATGCGCCCAGGAGTCTGACAGCGATTAGACAGCACTACCAGATAAAGAAGCATTCAGCCATGTCCGGACGAGGAAAGGGAGGAAAAGTGAAGGGGAAGTCCAAGTCCCGCTCCAGCAGGGCCGGTCTTCAGTTTCCGGTCGGTCGTATCCACCGTCTGCTCCGCAAGGGGAACTATGCCGAGCGTGTTGGTGCCGGTGCCCCAGTCTACTTGGCCGCCGTCATGGAGTACCTGGCCGCGGAAGTCCTCGAGTTGGCCGGTAACGCTGCCAGGGACAACAAGAAGACGAGAATCATCCCTCGTCACTTGCAGTTGGCCATCCGCAACGACGAGGAGTTGAATAAGCTCCTGTCGGGCGTTACCATCGCTCAGGGAGGTGTCCTTCCGAACATCCAGGCGGTGCTCCTGCCCAAGAAGACTGAGAAGAAGGCATAAGCATCACGCTGTGCGCATAAAAGGTCCTTTTCAGGACCAGAACATACTAGAGAGATGTACGCGATAAATGTCATGTGAAAAAAATAATAATAACAATAAACGTAATAAGCATAGCGAATGAAACGTGGAGCTATAATTGGGCTAAGGTAAACGATGGGAAATAAAGCGTATAAAAAGTGAAAGCGTTTGTGCTGAAATGCAACGAAGAATGATTGAAGGTGACACTGCTTCGTTTACAATGTATTTCATAGTCTGTCATAAAATTTCACCTGCAATCTGCCGCTTAACTACGTTATTTCTTGTTAACATGTATGGTTGCAACGGCGCGATACACATTGTCGCCAGTCCGTTGCCACGTGCTTATTCATGTACGGTTGCAACGGCGCGATATACATTGTTGCCACGTGCTTATTCATGTACGGTTGCAACGGCGCGAAGTACATTGTTGCCCCGTGCTTATTCCTGTACGGTTGCAACGGCGCGATATACATTGTCGCCAGTCCGTTGCCACGTGCTTATTCCGATTCGCTGACAATGTCTTTAACGTCGGTAAAGGCTCATACAATTTCAACTCTATTATCACCGCCATTTTTTTTTTGCGTTCGAACAGGTCTTACTTTACTATTTATCGCCGTCACACACGCTATGGCGAATAGGGAATAATTTTTCGTTCCGTTATGGCAAAGGATTGGCTCCATCTCTGAACATTGTATTGGTCCTTAGAAGGACCTTTTTTATCGACGTACGCCGGGTGTCGGATGGCGATCCCGTCGCGTCGTGTCTAACCGCCAAACCCGTAGAGAGTGCGGCCCTGTCGCTTGAGTGCGTACACGACGTCCATGGCTGTGACGGTCTTCCTCTTGGCGTGTTCGGTGTAGGTGACGGCGTCGCGAATAACGTTCTCAAGGAACACCTTGAGCACACCGCGCGTCTCCTCGTAGATGAGTCCGGAGATACGCTTCACTCCACCTCGGCGGGCGAGACGGCGGATGGCCGGCTTGGTGATGCCCTGGATGTTATCGCGGAGAACTTTGCGATGACGTTTGGCTCCTCCCTTTCCCAGGCCTTTTCCTCCCTTGCCGCGTCCAGTCATCTCTGTAGTCTGCTCGTAGTAAGGGCTGCTGTCTGATGACCTGAAATGCACCTTCGCCGGTATTTATAAACGTCGCCGCCGCGGCGATGACGTACCCGACCTCTCCACCAATCAGCGTCGCCCGTACTATCTGGCGCCATTCTCGGAAGTGCTTAAAAGACGGCGTTGACCCGGCTTTTTACAGATCGCAGAAATGGCACGTACGAAGCAGACAGCCCGCAAGTCCACCGGAGGAAAGGCCCCGAGGAAGCAGCTGGCCACCAAGGCCGCTCGCAAGAGCGCGCCGGCGACGGGAGGCGTCAAGAAGCCCCACAGGTACCGCCCCGGTACCGTGGCCCTTCGTGAGATCAGGAGATACCAGAAGAGCACGGAGCTCCTCATCCGCAAGCTGCCCTTCCAGCGCCTGGTGCGTGAGATCGCCCAGGACTTCAAGACCGATCTTCGGTTCCAGAGCTCCGCCGTCATGGCTCTCCAGGAGGCCAGCGAGGCTTACCTAGTGGGTCTCTTTGAGGACACCAACCTCTGCGCCATCCACGCTAAGCGTGTGACCATCATGCCCAAGGACATCCAGCTGGCCCGCCGTATCCGCGGAGAGCGAGCTTAGAAAGCTACTTTCGGCCGAAAAACAAAGGTCCTTTTCAGGACCAGTACATACTTAAAAGTTTGAATTTAGCACGATCGCACAATAATTAACGACGATGTAAATCCATTGGAATGATGGACGACATGAAATTTCCTTTGCGCATGGCAAGTGCGTTTGCACGGCTACGCATGAAATGAGATGAAATAAAAGTTCGTGCGATGCTTACCTGACGCGCTTAACGAAAAGAAAACAATACTCCGTGACGTGTTGTTCATTTTACACGTTCTATGAATGTTATTCTTAATTTTTTTTTTCGTCCGTCCATGTCGCATCATCAATTTTAAATAGGACCGTTGTTTTTGCATGGCATTAATCATGATAAATGTTAACTTTGGGCGTGCTCAGTGGCGTGGGCATTGAGTGGCAAGCATCTTTGGAAGACATGATGGTCCTAAAAAGGACCGAGATTGGACGCTGTCTGCTGTCCTAGGTGCGCCGGTGGCGAAGCAGTGATGGTTCACTTCTTTTTCTGGGCGGCGGAAGGTTTCTTGGCGGCGGGCTTGGCCTTGGTGGGCGTCTTCTTGGGCTTGGGGGTCTTGGGTTTGGTGGCCGCCTTTTTCGCCTTCGACGGGGACTTTGCCGCCTTGGCGGCGGGTTTCCCAGCCGCCGGCTTCTTCTTTGGCTTGTCCGCCGCCTTCTTCGCCTTCTTGGCTGGTGGCGCGGACTTGCTTCGCTCCTTGGGCGCGGACCTCTTGGTGCCACTGGACGCCTTCTCGGAGGACTTCTTGGCTCCGACCGCTTTCGGTTTCTTTACTCCCGTCTTCTTGACGACCTTTTTCGCCTTGGTCGTCCCGCTGGCTGCCGCGGGTGCGGCCTTCTTGCTGTGGCTCAGCTTGAAGGAACCTGAGGCGCCCTTTCCCTTGGTCTGGACGAGAGTTCCGGCGGTGACGGCCGCCTTGAGGTACTTCTTGATGAAAGGCGAGAGCCTCTCGGCGTCCACTTTGTAGCTGGCTGCGATGTACTTCTTGATGGCTTGAAGGGAAGAGCCACCGCGCTCCTTGAGGCCCTTGACTGCGTTGTTAACCATCTCGGAAGTGGGCGGGTGCGACGGCTTTGCGCGAGCCTTCTTGGCTGCTCCGCCCTTGCTGGCCTTCTTGGAAGCCGCGGAGGTTCCTGAAGAAGGCAGGGGTTTTACTGCGACGGTGCCCGAAGGCTGGGCTGCCGGTGGTGCGGCTGCCGCTGCTCCAGATGCTGCGTCTGCCATGTTATCGGCTGCTGCGTGATGATAGAAAGAGAAAATTACCAAGACATGGATTTCTTACGAAAGTCCACCTTGCTATCGTACCATTTCGGAGCAAAATACGATCTCTTCCTCTCGCCTCCGGTGCGCTTCTCGGATTGTTTGTACTCCACTCCTCCTCCGACTTTCGCGTTTCGGAGAGTGTCGGGGGCGCGTAACGAGGGCGCCTTGCGCCGCGGCGCCCGTCAGGGTTCCACCCTGTCGGCCGTGGCGGCGCCAGGCGTTTGGCGAGCCCAGTTCGTGTGCAGCGGGTCGTCAAAATACGGGTTGTCGTCCTGTCGAAGGCGTACCCGGGAATAAACGTTGCACACGTTTCTACCGGGGTCGATTCCTCGAGATCCGAGGTAACGTACGTTCGAGGCCATCCTTCACCTGGTATTGGACGCGCTCGCGACCCGGTGGGCCGCGCGCCGGCCGCGGAAAGCGGCCCCGAGAAGACGGTCCCTTCGGACGCCTTCCCCCTGACTCGGCGCCTGTCAAACCTTCCTCCTGTTCCTCCCCGGTGCCTGTCCCGTAAGCGGACGTTTATGCATTTTTCGACGACTCGGGGGCGTCGCGACGCACCCACCTCCCGCGCCCGTGGGAAAGGATTATCGAGTCGCAAATGGAGACGGAGTCACCCGTTAAGCGCACGCCTTACGACGCGTCCGCGTGGGCTTCGAAATGGTTGCATGGGGTGGCCGAAGGGGAAAAAGAAATGAACTGTACGCACGCGAATGGGACGTCAAAGTTCACGTACAACAAAGTCGAGGATGGCGCCGAATTATGCTTTAGCCCCGTGAGCGGGCGGGAAAAACAATGTAGTAGCCGAGGGCGCGCAGTGGCGACCCGGCCGTGACGAGTTTGCTCCGTCTCCAACGGCTTCGGACGTCGGTACCTCGTTGCGGGATGATGAATTTGTAGCAACCGGCATGTCTTCGGAAACGAAATGATACTTCATCACGGGAAAACTCTTATTGTCGTTGAAACGGCGCCACATCCACGTTTCCGCGGATGTCTACCCTAGTTTCCTTGCACGTCTTTCGAAGAGGAGAGTCGTCTGCCGTCGACTTGTTATCGCGTACATTTCTTTTATTAACCTTCCTTATCTGTGCGATGCGTTGGATGTGCTTTTCTCCACGGTGCCGTCAAGTTACGGAATACACCCCTACGACCTTAAAAAAAAATCCCTCCCACACACACGCTGTATGTCACGTTAAATGACCCTGTGTGATGGGATACCTCGGGGACGTAGTCAACGTGAAAGCGACTCCTTGAAAACCAGGCTCTCGTAAGCGTACGTAATTCGTGTCGGCAATTTCGCTCGGTACACATCCCCCGCCGTACGTCTTATTCACGGAAACGGCGAAAATAGGGCGCATCGCGGGATTGTATGCGCGATCATTACGATGGGAATCGCCATAAGCAAATAGGACAGATGCGTTTAACTCAATAATATCCACATCCCTTTCGTCGTAGTTGCGGAGCTATGACGGCTTGTATTCGTGTCACAATATTTTTCAGTTGCTTCCAACCTAATTTCACATCGTTTCCACTTGTTTCCAATCGACATAATGTGTGTCAAGCATATGGATCTTGTTTTTTACCTCCATGCCGTTGGAATAATATCTTTCATTAGAGCAATGGTCGACTTTTCCTTGTAACTTTCGAGGGTCGGGATAGTGATTGACGGATAAGGTAGAGTGAATAGCCCTTACCTGGAAAACATTCCTGTGAATAAATAAAAAAAACGTGGGAAAAAGCCGTCGGGGCGTGATGCGGCGTTCAATAGTGATGACAGATTATACTATCTGGCGTAGGAAAGACTTGAACACGATTTTTCCTGGGATCGTAATCAGGGATCCAGGCTGGTTTCCAGTGCTTGCGGGGTTGGGGGGACTAGGGGCGGCATTAACAGCCGGAACCGTTCATTCCTCTACGACCTCTCTTTCGTGGAACTCTATCACCGTCGACAGTTCACGGAACATCATTTCTCGGTTCTGTCTCGAAGAAGCCCCTGTGTTAATTCAATTACTCAGTATCTACTTCGTTCTGCATTACTTAATCAATACATGTGGACCCATCAAATATTTCATCCCCGTTCATTGTTGATTCCTTGAGGTTCTTAGCGATGCGGAAGCAACTTTATCGTCACGAGTAATAAAAGAACGATGATTAACAATTTTAAGCTGTCTGGTACCTAGCACATCACCATAAAAGATACGAAATAAGCATTCCAGTGAACAGGAAAACAAATTGTCGTCTTTTCCCCGGCCAATCTGGGATCATTGCAATGTGAAGCGAAAGTCAATCAGGAGTTAAGAGGATTCAATCCACTCACGATGAAGTAGACGACTGAAGGTTGCGTAGGTCTATGTGCACGTTCGTGTGTGTTAGTTTCTAGTGTTCATATGTAAATGACAGTTGTGTCAATGGGGGAACGTTATTCGAAAGTAACACTAGTTGACTCGAATTTAATCATTCTTATTACCAGTAGTTGCATTGCAAAATTTGACATTATCACGGCAGGAGGTAGGTGATGACTGTCATAAATGTTCGCTAATGGAGGACGTTTGTCATCCATTCCGAGATTTTGAAAAAAAAACTGTCTCCGTTTACATATCGCTGCGTACCCGAGATATTTTACTAATTTGGTACTCTGTGTGGATGAATTTATTAACAGATGTCATAAGGGTGATTTCAACTACACAAATTTGACAAAGTTCAATGTTAAGTATTAACGCCTCGCTGTGACTGGTATGACATTACATGATATCCCGGTGATTAAGCATCACCACAACTGCTAAGGTAATTAATCGTCATGGTGTATATCATGAGTCTTAAAATCACACGATCGTTATGAAATTTACACCGCTTCACGGCTCGTCGGCATTTTCTCCCGTCCGTAGTTAAGTTGTATGTTACTAAGTTGCCTAGGCAAGGACGTTATTCCATTCCATTCCCGGCCACTGTTACTAGGTGAATCTGATTAAATATCGCTTCACGAATCACTATTGTCCTCAAAGCCGAGCGTCCTTCGGTTAACGCCACTGCGGGAAATCGGTTGTCGAATACGGTGAAGTGACGATCTCGTGTACCTAGTGTCAAAATGCGGCCGGGGTGGATTCTTCAATGGGGCTAATGCGGTAAAGATTTTCACCAAATTTGCAGAAAGTAGAAATGCTAAAAGGACGGACAGGTAGGCACATGCGGCAACCTTTTTCGTCAGAAATGCACTCGGAAAGAAAGCACTTGTAGGAAGAGTCGCCTTAATGAAAACGTTATGCAATCATCTCATAAATGATTATACCGGCCGCTAATTTTAAAGATTTTTCTTTCACGTCAAACTTCGACCTCTTTTCCCTAGATTTCATTTCCCTAATCCCGCAAAGAAATAAACAACATTAACGTATGTCCTTCCATCCCTTGTGTATCAACGTAATAAAATTAGCGGGTAAGTTGGGACTGGGACCATTTAACTTTTGCCTAGAGAAACATTTTCTGTTCTGTGGCGTGACAAGACAAGTAAAGATTTCTGGAAAGGTTAATTTCGTTCAAAAGAAGGGGAATGAGCCGTCTCGCACCGGAAAAACCTTCGTGTCCCGCGGAAGGGACCCCGGTTCAAAACTATAACAAGAATCGGTCATTTGGAGGCATGGTGATCAAAGAACTGGTCTACTTGTCACGTCTGTCTCGATGCATTTGTAATCAATTGCTGATAAATCGTTGCAGTATCGCAAAAAAAAAATTGCGGAAAAGGATGAAAAATCACTCAATCGACTTTAAAATACTTGGGGGATTCGTTCAGAGGAGGTTTATCAACATTGTTTCAGCGAGATGCCGATTTCCCAAGAAGGAAACCCGATGCCCATTACATAAATTGTTATTTGTGCGAATGATGCTGATTCCATATGCTGTTAACGACGATGCATTCCGTAGAAATAGTTTCTGGGAATTGATTGATTGGATAGAATTAGCACAATGGAAAATCCACGGAAGCGCTCACTGCCCGCCATTTTGTTTATTGCGACGCCTGCTCGTCACGACTTGGTGAATGTACAAGGAACGCTGTTGCCCAGCTGCGTTCTATGCTTGCGAGGTTTCCACAGAAATTTCTTCCTCGTGCGGAATGCCACGTGGGTCATTGCGACAGCCCTTTTCTGGTTAACGTAGAAACTTGGGGCGAGGACGGGTCGCATTACCTGCCTGCCTCCTCGCGTTGAACCCCCGAGGAGTTTTACGACGTAGCGGATGGGACGGGAGGTTAAGCGGAATTAGCCTTCGCGGAAAAACGGCCGCGTGGGAAGGGCATGTGGGAACCTGTCATTTACTGCCCCTGGAAGTGAAGCAGGAGCAACGTGACCACAAGCGTACCAGTTTCGGAGGGAGACGGACGCCGTGAATCCATATTATTTTTGACGGAGGGAGACATGTAAGTCAAGGCTTACGTCTGAGAAACGAGCATAGCAGGTCAGTGGTTTGAAAAGTACTGGGTGAAAGGGAAGTAATCATGGGAATATAATATTTTTTCCTTAATATCTCGACGGTCATTTTCATCAAATGCAGACGCATAGCAGTAGAAAATATAATTGAATAGGAGGTAAGAAATTCGTCCATCTTTTATTGTCATAAGTTTCTCCTTTACATTTACTCTATTTTTTCGTGAACCGCGCGCGTGCACACCAGGTAAGTAGTTGGTGAATCGGAGGAAAGCGTGGGACTCTAATTTTCCAGGTTTTTACGTTTATTTATGTACGTCCTTTGCGGCCGAGTATTGACGATTGCCCATCGCAGTCGGGTATTTGAAAACTGAAGATTATTTCATGGCCCTTAGAAGGGCCGTTAGGATGCATCAAAGCAATCCCGTCGAGGAATTTACTTTGAGCTGGTGTACTTGGTGACGGCCTTGGTCCCCTCGGAGACGGCGTGCTTGGCCAGCTCACCGGGAAGCAAGAGCCTGACGGCGGTCTGCACCTCCCGGCTGGTGATGGTGGAGCGCTTGTTGTAGTGAGCCAGGCGAGAAGCTTCGGCGGCGATTCTCTCGAAAATATCGTTGACGAAGCTGTTCATGATGCTCATGGCCTTGCTGGAGATTCCGGTGTCGGGGTGCACCTGCTTCAGCACTTTGTAGATGTAGATTGCGTAGCTCTCCTTCCTCCTGCGCTTCTTCTTCTTGTCTCCCTTGGAGATGTTCTTCTGGGCCTTGCCCGCTTTCTTCGCAGCCTTTCCGCTCGTCTTGGGTGGCATGGTGATCACGTTCGGCGAACGGGGTCGATTTCAGTATTTTCGCCGATCATCAGTCGCCTGCTTATGTACCCCTGGTCCGTTCCGTGAGCCGAATCTCCTCGACGACCAATCACGTAAAAGCATGATGTGGCGTCGCTAGGACGGCGGCAGCCTATATAAATGCGCCCAGGAGTCTGACAGCGATTAGACAGCACTACCAGATAAAGAAGCATTCAGCCATGTCCGGACGAGGAAAGGGAGGAAAAGTGAAGGGGAAGTCCAAGTCCCGCTCCAGCAGGGCCGGTCTTCAGTTTCCGGTCGGTCGTATCCACCGTCTGCTCCGCAAGGGGAACTATGCCGAGCGTGTTGGTGCCGGTGCCCCAGTCTACTTGGCCGCCGTCATGGAGTACCTGGCCGCGGAAGTCCTCGAGTTGGCCGGTAACGCTGCCAGGGACAACAAGAAGACGAGAATCATCCCTCGTCACTTGCAGTTGGCCATCCGCAACGACGAGGAGTTGAATAAGCTCCTGTCGGGCGTTACCATCGCTCAGGGAGGTGTCCTTCCGAACATCCAGGCGGTGCTCCTGCCCAAGAAGACTGAGAAGAAGGCATAAGCATCACGCTGTGCGCATAAAAGGTCCTTTTCAGGACCAGAACATACTAGAGAGATGTACGCGATAAATGTCATGTGAAAAAAATAATAATAACAATAAACGTAATAAGCATAGCGAATGAAACGTGGAGCTATAATTGGGCTAAGGTAAACGATGGGAAATAAAGCGTATAAAAAGTGAAAGCGTTTGTGCTGAAATGCAACGAAGAATGATTGAAGGTGACACTGCTTCGTTTACAATGTATTTCATAGTCTGTCATAAAATTTCACCTGCAATCTGCCGCTTAACTACGTTATTTCTTGTTAACATGTATGGTTGCAACGGCGCGATACACATTGTCGCCAGTCCGTTGCCACGTGCTTATTCATGTACGGTTGCAACGGCGCGATATACATTGTTGCCACGTGCTTATTCATGTACGGTTGCAACGGCGCGAAGTACATTGTTGCCCCGTGCTTATTCCTGTACGGTTGCAACGGCGCGATATACATTGTCGCCAGTCCGTTGCCACGTGCTTATTCCGATTCGCTGACAATGTCTTTAACGTCGGTAAAGGCTCATACAATTTCAACTCTATTATCACCGCCATTTTTTTTTTGCGTTCGAACAGGTCTTACTTTACTATTTATCGCCGTCACACACGCTATGGCGAATAGGGAATAATTTTTCGTTCCGTTATGGCAAAGGATTGGCTCCATCTCTGAACATTGTATTGGTCCTTAGAAGGACCTTTTTTATCGACGTACGCCGGGTGTCGGATGGCGATCCCGTCGCGTCGTGTCTAACCGCCAAACCCGTAGAGAGTGCGGCCCTGTCGCTTGAGTGCGTACACGACGTCCATGGCTGTGACGGTCTTCCTCTTGGCGTGTTCGGTGTAGGTGACGGCGTCGCGAATAACGTTCTCAAGGAACACCTTGAGCACACCGCGCGTCTCCTCGTAGATGAGTCCGGAGATACGCTTCACTCCACCTCGGCGGGCGAGACGGCGGATGGCCGGCTTGGTGATGCCCTGGATGTTATCGCGGAGAACTTTGCGATGACGTTTGGCTCCTCCCTTTCCCAGGCCTTTTCCTCCCTTGCCGCGTCCAGTCATCTCTGTAGTCTGCTCGTAGTAAGGGCTGCTGTCTGATGACCTGAAATGCACCTTCGCCGGTATTTATAAACGTCGCCGCCGCGGCGATGACGTACCCGACCTCTCCACCAATCAGCGTCGCCCGTACTATCTGGCGCCATTCTCGGAAGTGCTTAAAAGACGGCGTTGACCCGGCTTTTTACACACAGTCAGACAGAGACCATTCTGAGCTTGCGAAGTGAACGGACGTCTTTTTGAGCGCTCCTTCTTTCGTGTTTTTGTGCGCGTTTGCGTGTTTTGGGTGCGATCCCTTTGTGGGTCACTGTGCCGCCCGGCGGGTCCTTTGATCCGACCGCCGCCGCCGAGCAACGGCCGCCCGCCCGGGCCGGTCGCTTGCCTCCCCCTCCCCTCCCGGGAGCTGCCTAGGCGCTCGCCCCGCCCGACTGCTCGGCCGAGTGGTCCCCCTTCCCCTCCCGATACATTCCGTCGTCGAGCTACGTCTCCGATGTGCAATTAACTAAAATTATGCGAATTAAAACGTCGTCGCCTATACATCACGACGCTGGTCCACTTAAGCATCCGCGTGGTTCACATGACGTCGCTATAAATCTTGGTCTTCGGGGAAATCGCCGAACAACGCAAACGCCGATTGCTTTAGCGGCAATTTCAGCGAACCTAATCCAAAGTGACTCCGTTTCTCCGGCCATGGCCGCAGTCCCGCTGACCACGGACAGTTTGCGCGATGCGCTCGCGGCCCTTTCCGTGAGCGAAAGGGACGCTCTATTCGATACTTTCCGTCCCCATTCTGTGTCGCCTGTGCCGCACACCACCACATCATCTGCACATCACATCACGACGCCTTCTCGGCCGCCTACACCACCACAAAACCAGCCAGCTTGCCACTCCGCTACCTTGCCGGTGGAGCCAATGGACCTCGGTGCCGCCACGGCCCCGGTGAGTGTTCCCGCCCTCCCCGGTCGTTCTCATTCACCTCAGCGCACTGTGACGGACGCAATGCGTCCGAGCGCGTACCCTGGCAATGCTAATAACAATGTCAATAATGTTTCCAATTCACCAGACGCCGAATTTAAACTTGTAACGTCTAAACGCCGCCGCCATATGGCGTCAGGCGCTTTATCTTCCCCGCCGGTGTCCTCCGTTGGCATCGCCAACCGATTTACGCTTCTATCGGAAGGTGAAACTCCCCCTTCCAGTTTAAATTCCGTTCGTCCTCCTCCGCGTGATCAGGCGCGAGTATCGCCCACCGCAGCGGGTCCTAACAAGCCCCCAGGTAATGGGAAAATTCCGCCATTTCGCCTCGTGGACGTCTCAAAATGGGGAGAAATAAATTCGCGCATCAAGCGAGCTTGCGCTTTCCCCCCGATCGCCCATTCCACGGGCGCGAACGCTGCCGTCATTAAATGTGTAAACGCGGACGATTATACTAAAGTCGCTTCGATTCTCAGGGAACTGGAGGTTCCCCATGTGACATATCAACTGCCTGAAAATCGCCGCCGCGAATTTGCAATTCGCGGCGTACTTCCGTCGATCGACGACGATTCGCTTCTACGCGATCTGCAATCGCTTGGCCACCCTGTCATCACAGTGCGACGCATCACGTCCACTCGTCCGTCCGATAAAGAACGCGATCAAGGAATACGCGAATTGGAGCGTTACCCGACAACCACCATTCACGTCGTCTGCGAACACGCAGTCGACGTAGAAGCTTTTTTAAGCATTTCATTCTTGGCGGGTCTCCGTGTCACGGTGACCCCGTTTCGCAAACCGAACATGCCCGTGCAATGCCACCGTTGCCAGAGAATCGGGCACACAAAAAATCATTGCTTTTTGCAGCCGAACTGTGTTCGGTGCGGCGAAAAGCACCTTAGCAACGAGTGCATTAAATCCCGCGATACCCCGGCTCATTGCTACTTATGCGGTCTAGATCACCCCGCTAATTACCGTGGATGCGACGTCCACAAGGAAGCCAAGCGATTGCAGGCCGCGAAGAAAAAACCAAGTGTTTTTGCCGCGGCACAGACTCCTCCTCCCCTCCCACGCTCCTTCGCCGGGGCAGTGACCTCGTCAGCTGCTTTTCCTCCGCTCCCTAGCTCAAGGCGTCCCTTGCCGAGCGGACCAGATGGCCACGCGCCCAAGCCCGGAGAGCATCCCCTCCCCTCCCCTCCCCTCGTCGGCCCTATGCCGTCATCCCGTGATTCTTCGCCTGCCTCGGATGCTTCGGAGCTATTAGCTTGGTTTCGAAGCATAATGATTCAAATTCAACATGCACCTACGCTCGAGGCGAAGAAGATGTTTATCTTGGAGCAACTCCTCCAACTTCATGTCTAACGTCCATACGTCTTCACCGCGCGACACGCTGAAAATTCTTTCCTGGAATTGTAACAGTATTTCCAACAAAAAACACGAGTTGTTACAATTCGCCTCGCAACACCACATAGACATCATTCTTCTTCAGGAAACCTTTTTGAAACCTCACGTCTCTTTCTACTCTTCCGATTACATTACACACCGTCTCGACCGCAACGCTCAAGGCGGAGGAGTTGCTATCTTGATTAAACGGGATATCTCTCATTCCCTTCTCGACGTCCCCATCCTCTCCTGCATGGAAGCTCTCGGAATTCAAGTACATACAACGCAGGGTAACCTGAATATATTCACCATTTACCAACTCGTCGGCAGGGCGCGTAAATTGAATAATAACGACCTGAACCTTTTGATGTCACGTCGCAGGTCGGGCTTGTACATAGGAGATTGGAATTCTCATAACAGACACTGGAATTGTTCCTCGACCTCCCGAAACGGGCGCATTTTGCATGCGTTCGCATCAAACCTACCCTCGTCCTTTCTCGCTCCCATGGAGCCGACACGTGTCTCCCGTTCCCCTTCAAAAGTTTCCATTATCGATTTCGGTCTGGCGATCAACCTTCCCTTTGTCGGCACGCCCTCGGTCATCCGAGGATTTTCATCCGACCATTTCCCGGTCCTTTTTCACCTCCCCCTCTCCTCTCCTCGTCTTCTTCCCCCACCTACCCCGTCCTTAAACTGGGACCTTTTTCCTGCTTCCCTTGCAGACGTCTTGGAGCCGTTCGCTCCCCTTTCTTCCCCCACTCCAGCGGACCTTGACCGCCGAGCAGAAGCCGTTTCGGATGCCTTTGCAGAAGCGAAACGCCGAATCACGAAATTTATTCCTCCCAATTCTGGGAGAAGATCGCGTCCCCTTCCACAACACATTCTTGTGATGATAAAAGCCCGTAATGCCGCCCGTCGCCTATGGCAGCGTGACCGATTGCCTTGGGATAAGTCCCGGTACAACCGCCTCGCTGCTGACGTCAGACGGTCCATTAAGGCTTTTTCTTCGCAGGAATGGCTGCGTCATGTTTCCTCCCTGTCCTTCGAGGATAACTCTCTCTGGAAAATTTCCAAGTCCCTCCGCCGTAACATTAAAACGACCAACCCTCCGCTGCAATTAGCGGACGTTTTAATTTTCGATCCGGCAAAAAAGGCGGACATTCAGGCTGACCACCTGGAGTCCACCATGGCAGTCGATCCCACCCCATCCCCTGCGGATCGTAAAATCAGAAAGTTTTTAAAATCGCTTCCTTCAAATCCACCTGATCTCCCTTTGCTAACGTCCGCGGACGATATCAAAAGGGTTATCACTTCTCTTCCATCTAAAAAAGCACCCGGTTTTGATGGGATAACTAACCATCAACTTAAACTTGCCGCCTCCGTTCCGATGTTTCCCCTTATTATTTCTGATTTACTTAATCATTGCTACATTGCTTCCCATTTCCCATCCCCTTGGAAAACAGGGAAAGTTATCCTCCTTCCGAAGCCAGGGAAAGACGCTACTATCCCCGGAAATTGTCGCCCGATAACTCTTTTGTCTAACCTGTCCAAAATTTTCGAGCGAGTCCTTCTGACTCAGCTTGAATCTCACGCGAAAGCTCAGGGCATCTTCCGCCCGGAGCAATTTGGTTTTAGATCTCGCGTCTCCGCGCCGCATCAAATACTTCGCTTGTGCGAACGTATTTCGCACGGCTTTAATCTCCGTCGATCCACGGACGCTGTCTTTCTTGACATCGCCCGCGCGTTCGATAGAGTTTGGCATAAAGGTCTGCTTTATAAATTGCACCTCTCGAACTTTCCTCCGCCCCTCATCAACTTGATCGCCAGTTTCCTTTCCAATCGTCAATTCCGAGTGTCTATTGGGGACTCCCTCTCCTCTGTAAAGCGAGCCGAAGCGGGTGTTCCGCAAGGCTCTCTTATCAGCCCGTTTTTATTCAATTTATTCGTCAATGACATGCCGTCGACGCCACACACGTCACTGTACATGTACGCCGATGATACCGCCATTGCCGCTACATCTCGGGTACGCAGCGCGAATTTCAAACGCCTCAACGCACACCTGCATAAAATACAGAAGTGGACTAAAACATGGAAAATTCAATTAAACGCCGCCAAAAGCACTCATGTCCACTTCGCCCGACGCCGCCCACGCACCCCGCACATCCCACTCCGATTACAAAACCACTGCATTCCGCAAGCTTCCTCTCACCGCTTCCTTGGCGTCATTCTTGACGCCAAATTAACCTTCCAACCGCACCTTAATCTGTGCCGCCGCAAAGCCATTGTGGCCATGAATCAGCTTCGATGTCTCGCGTCGGAAGCCTCTTCTGTGTCGCACGCGGACAGGATGCGGCTTTACAAGTCCATCATCCGTCCGCAAATACTTTACGGCTCTCAAATTTTCGCGTGCCGAAGGACGTTATGGACCCACCTCGAAACTATACAAAATAAAGCCATTCGGGGTCTGCTTAATGTGAGCCGTCTCACCCGAATGGCGGATGTGCGCGCGGCACATCGTCTCCCGTCAATTGCGGACTTTATGCGCCGCCAAATTAGGACGTTTCATGCGTCGATGACCTCCGCTGGTAATCCCCTTCTGGCGTCGTTGTGGGATTACGATATTGATAAGCGTCATACATATACACTGCCTAAGGATATTACTCGCCTATGAGTCTTTCCTATGCCTGCTTTTAGTCTTCTTCTTAGTCGTAAAATTTTAATTATATCGTCCTAAGTTAGCGTTCATTATAGCCTGTATAGCCTATCTTATCCTTTGTAATCTCCTTCAGCTTAGCCGGGTGTTTTCTTTTCGCACCCATTGTTGTAAATACTTTCACCGATACCAATTCTCAATCGGTGCTCTCTTGATTTTGTTTTTAGCGATCGCTTATCGGTCGCCTAGCCCCGCCCTGTCCACCTGTAGGACGCACAAGGGCGCTCACCCCTTACTGTATATATTCCACGCCATATACTCCTATTAGAGTTCGTTATCCTTTCTTTTAATTCATAAGTCATCCCCTTGTACATTGCATTCTCCCGTATTGTTTATTCGTAGTTCTTAACCCGAGCCGTTTCCTGTCGGCTCGTCATTTTTTATGTTCATTTCATGTGAGAATGTACTCCTCACATACTAGCTGCTAAGTTTCTTTCTTCTCACAAACAACACGTACACTGACGTCCTTTTAGTTCAAATTGCCAGGGTATTTCTTTATTGTGAAACGACCGGTAAAGGTGGGTAACGCTCACCGGCACGGTTTATGTGTGCCCTATCCAGGGCTTCCAGTGCGCCATTTCTGGCTTTTTACAGATCGCAGAAATGGCACGTACGAAGCAGACAGCCCGCAAGTCCACCGGAGGAAAGGCCCCGAGGAAGCAGCTGGCCACCAAGGCCGCTCGCAAGAGCGCGCCGGCGACGGGAGGCGTCAAGAAGCCCCACAGGTACCGCCCCGGTACCGTGGCCCTTCGTGAGATCAGGAGATACCAGAAGAGCACGGAGCTCCTCATCCGCAAGCTGCCCTTCCAGCGCCTGGTGCGTGAGATCGCCCAGGACTTCAAGACCGATCTTCGGTTCCAGAGCTCCGCCGTCATGGCTCTCCAGGAGGCCAGCGAGGCTTACCTAGTGGGTCTCTTTGAGGACACCAACCTCTGCGCCATCCACGCTAAGCGTGTGACCATCATGCCCAAGGACATCCAGCTGGCCCGCCGTATCCGCGGAGAGCGAGCTTAGAAAGCTACTTTCGGCCGAAAAACAAAGGTCCTTTTCAGGACCAGTACATACTTAAAAGTTTGAATTTAGCACGATCGCACAATAATTAACGACGATGTAAATCCATTGGAATGATGGACGACATGAAATTTCCTTTGCGCATGGCAAGTGCGTTTGCACGGCTACGCATGAAATGAGATGAAATAAAAGTTCGTGCGATGCTTACCTGACGCGCTTAACGAAAAGAAAACAATACTCCGTGACGTGTTGTTCATTTTACACGTTCTATGAATGTTATTCTTAATTTTTTTTTTCGTCCGTCCATGTCGCATCATCAATTTTAAATAGGACCGTTGTTTTTGCATGGCATTAATCATGATAAATGTTAACTTTGGGCGTGCTCAGTGGCGTGGGCATTGAGTGGCAAGCATCTTTGGAAGACATGATGGTCCTAAAAAGGACCGAGATTGGACGCTGTCTGCTGTCCTAGGTGCGCCGGTGGCGAAGCAGTGATGGTTCACTTCTTTTTCTGGGCGGCGGAAGGTTTCTTGGCGGCGGGCTTGGCCTTGGTGGGCGTCTTCTTGGGCTTGGGGGTCTTGGGTTTGGTGGCCGCCTTTTTCGCCTTCGACGGGGACTTTGCCGCCTTGGCGGCGGGTTTCCCAGCCGCCGGCTTCTTCTTTGGCTTGTCCGCCGCCTTCTTCGCCTTCTTGGCTGGTGGCGCGGACTTGCTTCGCTCCTTGGGCGCGGACCTCTTGGTGCCACTGGACGCCTTCTCGGAGGACTTCTTGGCTCCGACCGCTTTCGGTTTCTTTACTCCCGTCTTCTTGACGACCTTTTTCGCCTTGGTCGTCCCGCTGGCTGCCGCGGGTGCGGCCTTCTTGCTGTGGCTCAGCTTGAAGGAACCTGAGGCGCCCTTTCCCTTGGTCTGGACGAGAGTTCCGGCGGTGACGGCCGCCTTGAGGTACTTCTTGATGAAAGGCGAGAGCCTCTCGGCGTCCACTTTGTAGCTGGCTGCGATGTACTTCTTGATGGCTTGAAGGGAAGAGCCACCGCGCTCCTTGAGGCCCTTGACTGCGTTGTTAACCATCTCGGAAGTGGGCGGGTGCGACGGCTTTGCGCGAGCCTTCTTGGCTGCTCCGCCCTTGCTGGCCTTCTTGGAAGCCGCGGAGGTTCCTGAAGAAGGCAGGGGTTTTACTGCGACGGTGCCCGAAGGCTGGGCTGCCGGTGGTGCGGCTGCCGCTGCTCCAGATGCTGCGTCTGCCATGTTATCGGCTGCTGCGTGATGATAGAAAGAGAAAATTACCAACCAACCACGATGTTTCACCGGCTTTCTCGATGCCGGCTCCTTCCGCTGCCCAGCATTTCTGCTCTTCAGCGGTGATGCACTCGGCGAAACGCCCGGAATCCTAAGGGACTCCGTCAATATCGAACCTTTTCAAAGCATAAATGCCCGAAAAGGCCGAAAGGATGAAGTTCCCGAAGGACCCCGTCACTGTCGTACCATTTCGGAGCATGTGGCTCCGAAACGGCCGTTGGACTTTCTGCGTTTCGCCGGCGGCTGGTCTTCCTCGTTGCCGGTGCCCGCGCATGGACGTGGATGCTTATCCCACGGGAGAACCACAGCATCAGTGATGCTGCGGATTTCCCCGTGGGATGATGATGCCGCTCGATCCCGGAACATGGCCGTCCGCTCACGAAGGACAGCATCCAGTGGTGGTAATTTTCCGATTTCATAAAGCGCCTCGTTCCCTGGTTTCCAACCAAGGCGCAGCGTCGCCCGCAGACTCTTCCTGTCCGCGGTGCACAGGATTCTCGCCGCCTTCTTGCCCATAACGCCGCACCACGCAGGCGCCGCGTACGTGAGGTTAGGGCGAAGCACCGCCGCGAAAAGTTGAAGCCGCCGGCGGAGAGGAAGGCACGGATGGCCAAGTATGGGCGCGAGGAGATGCCGCCGAGATGCCGCAATCCCGGATGTCCGCTTGGCGTGGTTCACCATGTTGAGGCGCTTGTCGAGAAGTACGCCCAGGTAGAGAACGGATCTTTTCCAAGGAACTTCCGTGAGTCCGACGAGAATTTCGCCGGGCTCCTTCGGTCCCTTGGAAAAGACGATCGCCTGGGTTTTCTTCTCGTTGACGCCAAAGCGCCAAAGGGAAAACCACGCCGTGAGAGCGTCGACCGCCCGCTGCAGGTATCGCGCTGCCAGATGTTGCCGAGAAGAACGTGCCAAGATCGCTGAATCGTCGGCGTATGTTGCGACGAGGACGTTGGTTCCGAAGTCACCGGGGATGTCCGAAGAGTAGATATTGAAGAGGAGCGGCGAGAGCAGACTTCCCTGCGGAACGCCCGCTCGTATGCTCCTCTTCTCGGAGAGCGCGTCGCCCCAGCTGACCCGGAACGTCCTGCCGCGAAGCCATGATGCAGCGATGTTCGTCCACCAGCGAGGAAACCCGAAGCAATCAAGCTTCCACAGCAAGCCGTCATGCCACACCCGATCGAACGCCTTGCTGATGTCAAAGAAGGCGCCGACGGTGGAGTGCCGTCGGTTGAAACCTTCCGTGACGTAATTCAGCAGGCGCGCGATCTGATGAGTCGTGGAATGTTCGCTGCGGAAGCCGAATTGGTGCTCAGGTAGGATGTTCAGCTCCTCGGTGAAGGCGATCAGGTGACGAAGAAGGACCCGCTCGAACAGTTTTCCCAGGCCGTCGAGCAAGGAGATTGGGCGATAATTCGCCGGCGAAGGTGATTTCCCTTCCTTAGGAATGCACACAACACGCGCCTCTTTCCACCGGGATGGGAAATACCCGATGGCGAGACACGCATTGAATATGCATAACATAAATGAGGCAAGGGAAATCGGCATCTGGGCGATTACGGCATTCGAGATACCGTCCGGCCCCGGTGCCTTCCGCGGCTTCAGAGTCTTTATGGCCCCTCTAAGGTCCTCCTCCACGATGGTCGGCGGCAGCTCTTCTCGGTCTCGGGAGTGGTGCGGCGTTCTCGGCGGGATGACACGGGAAGTCAGCGGATCGGGCTGGTCCATATCACCTTCGGAAGGAGAAAAGACGTCCTCCAAATGGACCGCCATCCCCGAAGCTTTCTCCTCCGGCGAGCGCAGAAATCCGTTGGCAGCAATCAGCGGGGCTTCCTCCCGGGACTCCCCGCGGAGGGACCTTGCCATTCTCCACATCGAGCCGTCTTCTGGAGAGAGAGAGGAAACCTTTTTCTCCCAGGAGGCGGTTCTCAGGGCCAGGATGTCGGTGCGAATACGGCGCTGGGCGGCGTTCAGCTGGGCCTTGTCGGACGGGCAGCGGGTGCTTTGAAAGCGGCGCCGCAGGCGATTTTTCTCCCGGATGTCCTCGCGGATGGATCGCGGAAGCGCCAGGTGGTTCCAGGAGCGACGGCAGGTTACGGGAATCGAAGCCGCTACCGCCGACTGCACGGTTTCCGTGATAAAATCAACCTGACGGTCGATTTCATCGGGAGAACCAAGAGCCGGAGGCAGCGAAGTGGCCGTGATTCCGTCCGTAATCCTGCGCCGGAGAGAATCCCAGTCCGCTGCGGCGTAGTTCAAGGTTTTTCGCGTCTCAGCTTCCTTGGGGCGTCGACCGAAGTGAAGAAGAACCGGCAGGTGGTCACTGTCAAGTGCAAAAAGCGCTCTCGCGGAGAGCGCTGAATGCAGCCCGGCGTACACAGCGATGTCCAAGACGTCGCTCGTTCCGCAGGTCGCGAAATGAGACGGCGTTCGAGGACCGATGACGGAGAGCCGCTCGGCCGAAGTCCACTGCCGCAGGCGATATCCCCGGGCGTTGGCAACCCGAGAATGCCAGTCCGGATGCTTCGCGTTGAAGTCCCCCGCGACGATCGCAGAAGTAGATTCCGCGAAGATCGACGCGAGTTCATCTGTGCGAAGCATCGCCTGAGGTGATATGTAGACCGAAGCAAGACGAAGAGGTCCCTCGCCGCACTCCAGGTCTATGGCAGTGGCTTCCGTTGAAAGAAACGGCCGTAGCGGGAAACGCTGTGCACGCAGGTGCTCCGCGACCAGGATCGCCGTTCCTCCTCCGCGGCGCGACCGGTCGTCGCGAAACACGCGGAAGCCTGGAACAGTCCACCGATCCCCTGGGCCCAGGAACGTCTCCTGCAGTAGAGCGACCTCACATCTCTGCCGAGACAGAAATGCGAGGAGCTCCGGCGTCTTCCTTGCCGTCGCGCCGCCCACGTTCCACGACGCGATGACGATGTTCCGGCGTTTCGGCAAGGAATTATCCATGTCGGGCCGCAAGGAGAGAAGGCAGCTGCTGCAGCGTCGCCGAGAGCACCTGGAGCTGGGACTGCAGAGCAGCCGAGATGGTGGCCAGCGTTCCCAGAACGCTGAGAAGGGCATCACCGTCGGCGGCAGCGACAGAGTCCGGCGTGGCCCCCGAAAGGACCGACGGCTGCTGGGTCGCCGACGCTTGGAGACGGCGGCGCTCGCGCAGTGGGATGCGGAGCGATTCGGCCGTCTCAGTGGTGGTCGTGGATGGAGTTGGCAGCACCGGGAAATTCACGCCGAGGCGCGGACGTGGTGCAGGACGTTGTGGTGCCGGGCCGCGAGACGCGTCTCCTCCTCGCCAGGCGTTGGTCGTCCCCAAGGAAGGAACCTTCTTCGCCGACGCGTTGGGTGCGGCAGCAGGTGGTGCGGCCTTCCCGCCAGCTTGATTGGCGGCTCCTTTTCCGCGGCGTCCGCGGCGTTTTCTCGAGGGCTTTTCCTCGCGGCGCTCCTTCTCCATCCTCCACTTTTCGCAAAGTGGAGAAAAGGCCGTGTGCTCGCCGCCGCAGCTCGGGCACTTCTCGGCGCCTGTCCGCGGACAGTCCTGAAGGCAGTGGCCTTCCGAGCAGCGCGGGCAACGTGGAGAGGCCGAACAAAAGAAGCTGCCGTGGCCGAAGCGGGAGCAACGGTGGCAGAGCTGCGGGTCCCGGTACACGTAGAGGCGTACGGAGACGATGCAATTGCCCACGCTCCGGATCGCCTTGATGGAGGAGATGGGCCAGGCTGCAGAGGTGGCGATGGCGACAACAAAAACGCCGATAGGTTTCCCTTCGGCGGTCAGCTGTCGTCCTCGTCGCGCGTTGATATCCATGGATCTTAGATCTTCAAGAAGATCCTCGACCCGATGGCGAGAGGACAGTCCACGGAACGTAAAGGATGTCGTCTTCTCCTCTCCTACGCCCCAGGTGGACATCTGCGCGTCGGCAGCAGAAAGGGCAGCTCGTAGCGTCCGGAAATCCTCCATTGTCCTGGTCTGGACCCGGGCAGATGATTCACCGTACGCCACGGTGAAGGATTGATCCGCGACCGAGGACCGGATCATTTCGCGAAACGCTTGTACGTCCTCGACATCGTAAACGATGAGCGGAGGAGGTCGAGCGCCGCGACTAGGGCGTGGTGGAGCACAAGCGTCGGACGAACCCTGCTCAGGAGGAGAGTCCGATGCCATGGCGACCGGTTCGGATGAATCGGTCGCGGGGGCGAGAGCCGAAAACGAGTTGCTCGTCGGCACGGGCACGAATGCTTCGGCCGACGTGCGCGCACGTTTTAGAGCGGCATCGCTCAGAGGCGTAAATGGCCGACGAACGCCGGGCCTAGATGGTGCAGTCGGCGTCTCCTTAAAAATGGGGGCGAGTACTTTAATTGTCCTCTTCGGGAAGACGAAGCCGTCGTTATCGACCGGCGAGCCGGGACGGGAGGCACCAGGCGACGCGGTAGTCGCCATGGCAGAAGAGGAGAGAGCTGAGCTCCTATCCACTGCTGACGGTGTGTTGCAGTCAGTGGATTGATGAGTGGCGTGTAGCGGTCCTTTATTAATGTTGGTAAATGTTGTGTTGATACGCAGATCAGGAAGAAATCACAGGCCGGATAAGCGCACAGCCGGAAAATTACCAAGACATCCCCAAGACATGGATTTCTTACGAAAGTCCACCTTGCTATCGTACCATTTCGGAGCAAAATACGATCTCTTCCTCTCGCCTCCGGTGCGCTTCTCGGATTGTTTGTACTCCACTCCTCCTCCGACTTTCGCGTTTCGGAGAGTGTCGGGGGCGCGTAACGAGGGCGCCTTGCGCCGCGGCGCCCGTCAGGGTTCCACCCTGTCGGCCGTGGCGGCGCCAGGCGTTTGGCGAGCCCAGTTCGTGTGCAGCGGGTCGTCAAAATACGGGTTGTCGTCCTGTCGAAGGCGTACCCGGGAATAAACGTTGCACACGTTTCTACCGGGGTCGATTCCTCGAGATCCGAGGTAACGTACGTTCGAGGCCATCCTTCACCTGGTATTGGACGCGCTCGCGACCCGGTGGGCCGCGCGCCGGCCGCGGAAAGCGGCCCCGAGAAGACGGTCCCTTCGGACGCCTTCCCCCTGACTCGGCGCCTGTCAAACCTTCCTCCTGTTCCTCCCCGGTGCCTGTCCCGTAAGCGGACGTTTATGCATTTTTCGACGACTCGGGGGCGTCGCGACGCACCCACCTCCCGCGCCCGTGGGAAAGGATTATCGAGTCGCAAATGGAGACGGAGTCACCCGTTAAGCGCACGCCTTACGACGCGTCCGCGTGGGCTTCGAAATGGTTGCATGGGGTGGCCGAAGGGGAAAAAGAAATGAACTGTACGCACGCGAATGGGACGTCAAAGTTCACGTACAACAAAGTCGAGGATGGCGCCGAATTATGCTTTAGCCCCGTGAGCGGGCGGGAAAAACAATGTAGTAGCCGAGGGCGCGCAGTGGCGACCCGGCCGTGACGAGTTTGCTCCGTCTCCAACGGCTTCGGACGTCGGTACCTCGTTGCGGGATGATGAATTTGTAGCAACCGGCATGTCTTCGGAAACGAAATGATACTTCATCACGGGAAAACTCTTATTGTCGTTGAAACGGCGCCACATCCACGTTTCCGCGGATGTCTACCCTAGTTTCCTTGCACGTCTTTCGAAGAGGAGAGTCGTCTGCCGTCGACTTGTTATCGCGTACATTTCTTTTATTAACCTTCCTTATCTGTGCGATGCGTTGGATGTGCTTTTCTCCACGGTGCCGTCAAGTTACGGAATACACCCCTACGACCTTAAAAAAAAATCCCTCCCACACACACGCTGTATGTCACGTTAAATGACCCTGTGTGATGGGATACCTCGGGGACGTAGTCAACGTGAAAGCGACTCCTTGAAAACCAGGCTCTCGTAAGCGTACGTAATTCGTGTCGGCAATTTCGCTCGGTACACATCCCCCGCCGTACGTCTTATTCACGGAAACGGCGAAAATAGGGCGCATCGCGGGATTGTATGCGCGATCATTACGATGGGAATCGCCATAAGCAAATAGGACAGATGCGTTTAACTCAATAATATCCACATCCCTTTCGTCGTAGTTGCGGAGCTATGACGGCTTGTATTCGTGTCACAATATTTTTCAGTTGCTTCCAACCTAATTTCACATCGTTTCCACTTGTTTCCAATCGACATAATGTGTGTCAAGCATATGGATCTTGTTTTTTACCTCCATGCCGTTGGAATAATATCTTTCATTAGAGCAATGGTCGACTTTTCCTTGTAACTTTCGAGGGTCGGGATAGTGATTGACGGATAAGGTAGAGTGAATAGCCCTTACCTGGAAAACATTCCTGTGAATAAATAAAAAAAACGTGGGAAAAAGCCGTCGGGGCGTGATGCGGCGTTCAATAGTGATGACAGATTATACTATCTGGCGTAGGAAAGACTTGAACACGATTTTTCCTGGGATCGTAATCAGGGATCCAGGCTGGTTTCCAGTGCTTGCGGGGTTGGGGGGACTAGGGGCGGCATTAACAGCCGGAACCGTTCATTCCTCTACGACCTCTCTTTCGTGGAACTCTATCACCGTCGACAGTTCACGGAACATCATTTCTCGGTTCTGTCTCGAAGAAGCCCCTGTGTTAATTCAATTACTCAGTATCTACTTCGTTCTGCATTACTTAATCAATACATGTGGACCCATCAAATATTTCATCCCCGTTCATTGTTGATTCCTTGAGGTTCTTAGCGATGCGGAAGCAACTTTATCGTCACGAGTAATAAAAGAACGATGATTAACAATTTTAAGCTGTCTGGTACCTAGCACATCACCATAAAAGATACGAAATAAGCATTCCAGTGAACAGGAAAACAAATTGTCGTCTTTTCCCCGGCCAATCTGGGATCATTGCAATGTGAAGCGAAAGTCAATCAGGAGTTAAGAGGATTCAATCCACTCACGATGAAGTAGACGACTGAAGGTTGCGTAGGTCTATGTGCACGTTCGTGTGTGTTAGTTTCTAGTGTTCATATGTAAATGACAGTTGTGTCAATGGGGGAACGTTATTCGAAAGTAACACTAGTTGACTCGAATTTAATCATTCTTATTACCAGTAGTTGCATTGCAAAATTTGACATTATCACGGCAGGAGGTAGGTGATGACTGTCATAAATGTTCGCTAATGGAGGACGTTTGTCATCCATTCCGAGATTTTGAAAAAAAAACTGTCTCCGTTTACATATCGCTGCGTACCCGAGATATTTTACTAATTTGGTACTCTGTGTGGATGAATTTATTAACAGATGTCATAAGGGTGATTTCAACTACACAAATTTGACAAAGTTCAATGTTAAGTATTAACGCCTCGCTGTGACTGGTATGACATTACATGATATCCCGGTGATTAAGCATCACCACAACTGCTAAGGTAATTAATCGTCATGGTGTATATCATGAGTCTTAAAATCACACGATCGTTATGAAATTTACACCGCTTCACGGCTCGTCGGCATTTTCTCCCGTCCGTAGTTAAGTTGTATGTTACTAAGTTGCCTAGGCAAGGACGTTATTCCATTCCATTCCCGGCCACTGTTACTAGGTGAATCTGATTAAATATCGCTTCACGAATCACTATTGTCCTCAAAGCCGAGCGTCCTTCGGTTAACGCCACTGCGGGAAATCGGTTGTCGAATACGGTGAAGTGACGATCTCGTGTACCTAGTGTCAAAATGCGGCCGGGGTGGATTCTTCAATGGGGCTAATGCGGTAAAGATTTTCACCAAATTTGCAGAAAGTAGAAATGCTAAAAGGACGGACAGGTAGGCACATGCGGCAACCTTTTTCGTCAGAAATGCACTCGGAAAGAAAGCACTTGTAGGAAGAGTCGCCTTAATGAAAACGTTATGCAATCATCTCATAAATGATTATACCGGCCGCTAATTTTAAAGATTTTTCTTTCACGTCAAACTTCGACCTCTTTTCCCTAGATTTCATTTCCCTAATCCCGCAAAGAAATAAACAACATTAACGTATGTCCTTCCATCCCTTGTGTATCAACGTAATAAAATTAGCGGGTAAGTTGGGACTGGGACCATTTAACTTTTGCCTAGAGAAACATTTTCTGTTCTGTGGCGTGACAAGACAAGTAAAGATTTCTGGAAAGGTTAATTTCGTTCAAAAGAAGGGGAATGAGCCGTCTCGCACCGGAAAAACCTTCGTGTCCCGCGGAAGGGACCCCGGTTCAAAACTATAACAAGAATCGGTCATTTGGAGGCATGGTGATCAAAGAACTGGTCTACTTGTCACGTCTGTCTCGATGCATTTGTAATCAATTGCTGATAAATCGTTGCAGTATCGCAAAAAAAAAATTGCGGAAAAGGATGAAAAATCACTCAATCGACTTTAAAATACTTGGGGGATTCGTTCAGAGGAGGTTTATCAACATTGTTTCAGCGAGATGCCGATTTCCCAAGAAGGAAACCCGATGCCCATTACATAAATTGTTATTTGTGCGAATGATGCTGATTCCATATGCTGTTAACGACGATGCATTCCGTAGAAATAGTTTCTGGGAATTGATTGATTGGATAGAATTAGCACAATGGAAAATCCACGGAAGCGCTCACTGCCCGCCATTTTGTTTATTGCGACGCCTGCTCGTCACGACTTGGTGAATGTACAAGGAACGCTGTTGCCCAGCTGCGTTCTATGCTTGCGAGGTTTCCACAGAAATTTCTTCCTCGTGCGGAATGCCACGTGGGTCATTGCGACAGCCCTTTTCTGGTTAACGTAGAAACTTGGGGCGAGGACGGGTCGCATTACCTGCCTGCCTCCTCGCGTTGAACCCCCGAGGAGTTTTACGACGTAGCGGATGGGACGGGAGGTTAAGCGGAATTAGCCTTCGCGGAAAAACGGCCGCGTGGGAAGGGCATGTGGGAACCTGTCATTTACTGCCCCTGGAAGTGAAGCAGGAGCAACGTGACCACAAGCGTACCAGTTTCGGAGGGAGACGGACGCCGTGAATCCATATTATTTTTGACGGAGGGAGACATGTAAGTCAAGGCTTACGTCTGAGAAACGAGCATAGCAGGTCAGTGGTTTGAAAAGTACTGGGTGAAAGGGAAGTAATCATGGGAATATAATATTTTTTCCTTAATATCTCGACGGTCATTTTCATCAAATGCAGACGCATAGCAGTAGAAAATATAATTGAATAGGAGGTAAGAAATTCGTCCATCTTTTATTGTCATAAGTTTCTCCTTTACATTTACTCTATTTTTTCGTGAACCGCGCGCGTGCACACCAGGTAAGTAGTTGGTGAATCGGAGGAAAGCGTGGGACTCTAATTTTCCAGGTTTTTACGTTTATTTATGTACGTCCTTTGCGGCCGAGTATTGACGATTGCCCATCGCAGTCGGGTATTTGAAAACTGAAGATTATTTCATGGCCCTTAGAAGGGCCGTTAGGATGCATCAAAGCAATCCCGTCGAGGAATTTACTTTGAGCTGGTGTACTTGGTGACGGCCTTGGTCCCCTCGGAGACGGCGTGCTTGGCCAGCTCACCGGGAAGCAAGAGCCTGACGGCGGTCTGCACCTCCCGGCTGGTGATGGTGGAGCGCTTGTTGTAGTGAGCCAGGCGAGAAGCTTCGGCGGCGATTCTCTCGAAAATATCGTTGACGAAGCTGTTCATGATGCTCATGGCCTTGCTGGAGATTCCGGTGTCGGGGTGCACCTGCTTCAGCACTTTGTAGATGTAGATTGCGTAGCTCTCCTTCCTCCTGCGCTTCTTCTTCTTGTCTCCCTTGGAGATGTTCTTCTGGGCCTTGCCCGCTTTCTTCGCAGCCTTTCCGCTCGTCTTGGGTGGCATGGTGATCACGTTCGGCGAACGGGGTCGATTTCAGTATTTTCGCCGATCCCGAACCCTTTGCTGATGCGACACATTACTGTGTCGTCTAATTGCTTCCGTTCCGGTGGATATTATCCACCACTACCGGTATTTGTTACGTTGGACGGTAAAATGACGTGCGAGTGATAATGACGTGTGACTGTGTTGTTTGCGTGAAATAGGAAACTTACAAGTTAAACTAATTCTACTACAGACATATTTTTAACATATGATAGGAATACAGGCTTTGATACACAAATCTATTTGAAAACTAATACTAATTTTAGTAATACATACTTAATCTAATAATAGCAGATTTTTATGATGATTTATTAATAATTTTTTTTTTCTTTTTTCACAAGGTTATTTTTTCACCCTTGTACTTGTATTTTTTTTTTTTTTTATTATTTTTTTTTTTTTTTATTTTTTTTTTTTTTTTTTTTTTTTTTTTTTTTTTTATTATTTTTTTTTTTTTTTATTTTTTATTTTTTTTTTAATTATTATTTTTTATTATTATTATTATTTTTTTTTAATTAAATGTCTCTTTTTTATTATTATTATTTTTTTTTTTTTTTTTTTTTTTTTTTTTTAAATATAAATCATCAAGTATTTTACTAATCCTAGGTTGTACATATGTTTGTTTTTGACACAAGACAAAATAATGGCTTACATGGATTTTAAGATATATTTTCTAAAGTTAGTAAGAGTTTAAGTCTAAAGAGTTGATAGGACAGACTCATAGGCGAGTAATTTGTTTAGGCAGTCTAATTTTGTTTTTAGTAGGAATAGTGTAGTCCCAGATATTTTCTAGTAGGGGATTGTTCGTCTTTTTTAAGCGTTTGTGGAAGTTTCTAACGAGATACGTCACAAAGGAGCCTATTGTTGGGAGCTTGTGAGCGGAGCGCACGTGCTGCATGTTGGTAGCTCTGGGGATTTTGAGGAGGAGGCGCAACGATTTATTTTGGAAGGTTTCCAGTGATTGACGTATTGTTTTTGTGATCGCAAATATTTCACACCCGTATAATAGCTTCGGGCGGATGATGGCTTTATACAAACGGACTCTAGTAGGGTGAGATAGCGGAGATTGATCCGAGAAGAGGCACAGCAACTTTGTTCTTGCAACCAGGGCCGAGATAATATTATTTTCCAGTTGGTTTTTATAGGTGAGTGCCCGGTCCAGTGTTACGCCCAGGAAACGATGGTTTGAGGCCCTTGGAATAGGTGTTTTGTTGATTTTAGCAGAGTTTTTGGTGTCGTGTTTGCGTCCGCGTTCGAAGTGTACGTGTGTGCTTTTTGTTGCGTTTATTTCAATCTTCCATGTTTTAGTCCAGCGGTGTATTTTTGTGAGATGACCATTTAGTTTTCTGATGTTATTGTCGGATGAGCGTGAGGTGGCGGAGATGGCTGTGTCGTCTGCGTACATGTGTGTCTGTGTAAATGTTGACTTTGGTAGATCGTTAATGTAGAGGTTAAACAAAAGAGGACTAAGCAGGGACCCCTGGGGAACGCCAGCTGATGCTGGACGCACCGTAGACAGGACCGGTCCTTCGGCAACTGTAAATTTGCGTCGGTTTAGATAGTTTTGGATTAAACGGATTAACGGCGGTGGGAATTCATTGCTACAGAGTTTGTAGATTAGGCCTTTGTGCCATATTTTGTCAAATGCTCGGGCGACATCCAGGAACACGGCGTCTGTTGGGCGACGACGAGTAAAGCCGCGACTAATCGTCTCCACCAGTCGAAGGACTTGGTGTACAGAGGAGGTGTTTTGACGGAACCCTAGTTGTTCCGGGCGAAGGATATTGTGGGAAGAAGCATGGTTTTGTAGGTGAGTGAGAATAATTTTTTCGAAAATTTTGGAAATGTTGGATAATAAGGTGATGGGCCTGCTATTGCCTGGGGTGGTGGGGTCTTTACCGGGTTTAGGAATCAAAATTACTTTGCCTATCTTCCAGGTTTCTGGGAAGTAGGACTTCAGATAGCAGTGATTGAAGAGGTCGGCCAATGAAAGCAGGAACTTAGGGACTGTAGAAGCTGATTTTAGTACGTTATTGGAGATTTTGTCAAGTCCGGGGGATTTCTTGGAGGGAAAAGAATTTATTATTTGTTTTATTTCTGAGGAGTCCGTTATTGGGGTTAAGTCAGGGGGGTTATGTGGTAAAAAGTGAAGGGTTTCGTCTATTTTATTGTCCATTTTTGACGGTGCGGAATTAAGAGTCATTGTCTGTTGTAGTATGTCTGCTTGAATTTCGGTTTTACTTTTAGGATCGAAAATATAGTTGTTATTGTGTTTTAAGGGAGGTGAGTATATTTTGTTTGGTTTTCTCAGTGAGCGTGTTATTTTCCAGAGGGAGTTGTCTTCAAAGTTCAGTGTGGAAAGGTGTGACTCCCATTCTTTGGTTCTGATCTTACGGATTTCTTGTTTTACTGTGTTGCTTAAATGCGTGTATTCGTGTTTGTGTTGGTGAAGTCGGGTTTGTTGCCAAAGTTTGCGCGAATAGTTTCTTGTGGTGATGAGGGCTCTGATGAATTGTGGGAGTGGACGATTATGAATGTGTTTTGTGTTAGGTATTGTTCGTGTTATTTTTTCTTGGGCGTTGAGAAGAGAGTCTGATATTTGTATGGCTCGTGTGTTTAGGTCTTCGTAAGTGGGATTGTCCAGTGGGGAAAGTGAGTCAAGTAGGATACGTAGGGTGTCTGGGAATCGGTTCCAGTCGATTAGTTTTTTAGTAGGAAGAGAGTCTAGTTCGGTTCTGAGGGGGATATCGAGGATGATCGGTAGGTGGTCAGAGTCTAGGGCGTGGATAACGGATGGGGATATGGCAAAGGGTAAGTTTTGAGAGACGGCAATGTCAAGGATGTCGCCGAGAGCTTTCGAGCTTGGGGGGAAATGGGTGGGTTCGGGTGGGCTGAGGATGGCGATTGGTCTGGACGATATAAAGTCGTAGAGCGTTTTGCCGTCTTGGTTTGTGGAGCGGCAACCCCATTTTTTGTTTTTGCAATTCCAGTCGCCCATAAACACGGCCCTGTCGTGGAGTGAGAAGATTTTTTTGAGGTCTTCCCTGCTTAGTTTCCTGCAAGGCGAGTGGTATATCGAGTAAATGTGTAGGTCACCTTGTGATGTGTGTAGTGTGATACCAAGGACCTCTAGGGTGTCGAAAATAGGGATTTGCAATGGGGTATGTTTGATGTTTTTGTTTATTATGATTGCGACTCCTCCTCCAGGTGTGTTCCTGTCTAGTCTGTATATGTTATGGTTAGGTGAGTGAAGGCCAATGTGCGGTTTTAAGAATGTCTCTTGTAGGAGTGTAACGTGTATATGGTTGTCGTTAATGTATTTCAATAATTCGTGGTTTTTATGTTGTATACTGCTGCAATTCCAGGAAAGGATTTTGATGTGATGTGGAATAGGAGAAGGTGTGGTATTCATGGTTCGGCCTGGAGAAGGAACATCTGCTCTAGGAGGAACAGCTTTTTGTCCTTAAGGGACGGAAGGGAAGTCATTTTATACCAAGTGTCTTTGAAAAAAGTCATTAGTGCTGTAGCTTCACTTGTGATTGTTTCCGGGTGAGATGAAGGTGCAGTGGGTGAGGGGTGGATTAAAGTGGGAAAGGAATTTAGGTTGGTCAGAGCAGCAGAGTATGATTGTGTGAGAGGGGCTGGTAGAGGAGCAGGAGCTACGCGTTGGGCGAAACCTGAGCGCAACAACATGGCCTGTTTAGCTTGTTTATGGACCTGACACCCCCTATAGTTCGCGGTGTGGTCCTGCTTGCAAAGGTAGCAAGTTGCTGCGGAATCCTTGGATTTCTTGCACTCGGAAGTGGCGTGGGCTTCCCCACAACGAACACAGTTTGGCGGGAGGGTGCAGTGATTTTTAGTGTGACCCAGTTGCTGGCATCTATGGCATTGGACGGGTTGGGGGGATTTCCTAAAGTAGTCAAATTTGACCGCAAGACCAGCGAGGTTTGTTTTCGATAGGAGCTTGGTACAGTCAACCGAATTTTCAAAGATGACGTGACATGTGCGGGTGGGGTATTTCTCAACTGCTTTGATGCCAGCGTCACGTTCAGCATTAGAGGGACGGGTAGACCAGATTCTCTGTACGCTAATCACTGGAAACCCCTGTAGTTTGATTTCGGCGAGAATATCTTCGTCTGTTATTGAAGGGAATAGTCCCTTGAGGGAGAATTCCTTGTTACGCTCTGACGGGAGCTGGTACGTATTGTAGGGAATGGACATGCTTTTCAACGTGGTACCAACTCTGTGATAGTCATCAATTGTTGAGCATTTGATGATTGCTGAGTTGGTACCAGTTGAGTAGCATATGGGAGGGGTTGAGCAGTTGCTGGTGATTTCAGCGTGAAGCGCTGGCCATTTGGTGGTATCGGCTATACGGAAAGGAGGAATTTTCGGTTTACGCAGGGTTGTTGGGGTTGGTGGGGATATAGCAGCAGGTGCGCAGGGATCACAGTTGCTATCTGCTAAGGAAGCTAGGGCAGTAAAACGGTTTTTTGTTTCTATTGTCGGGTTTGCGGTGGGATTTGGGGCAGTCTGCTTTTTTCTGGTTACCTCAATGAATGCGGGGGTTTCAGCAGTTGAGGGCTGTTCTACGAGCTTATGGGAAGAATCCTCTTTGGGGGAAGAGAAGGTCGAGGTTTTACTAAGTATATCCGGATATTTGGATAGCAGAGACTTGATAAATTCGTCTTTGTCATCATTAGGCATTGATGAGAACGCATTTAGAAGGTTAACATTGATCGACGGGGCTGATTGGTCCTTAGCTGCATTACGCGCTTTGGCTGCCATTCTGGTAGAGTACACCGTAGCGGGCTCGGAGGGTTGCCCTGATTTTGGCATGATCAATCCGTGGTTAAGTTAAAATCACATCGGAACGGAAGCAATTATCGAAGTTGTCATTTAACCAGTTAATTAGACGATGACTTCTTTGGGAGGGGGAGTCCTAAGAAGTGGACCCAGTCGGGTTCACTGAGCGTGCAGTGGAGGTGCAAGCCCTCTGCTCAGTGTTGCCGGCCGAGAAAACCAGGGGACGTAGCTGGACTGGAGCACCAAATCGGGGAGAGCAGGTGGGACTGAGTTAGCCACCCCCCCTTTTATGCCTCCGTTGTCCAGAAACAGTAAAGGCAGCTTTGTTTCGTTCCTTAAAAGGAACAGCAGGAACTGAATTTCAGAAGGAGTCAAAGTTAGATGTGGTCCTGATAAGGGCCGTCCACCTGAGAAAATCCAGGCGGTCCAGGTCGCGTTCAGTCAGTACGCAGTGGTACAGAGTAAGCCGTAGTCGTTGTCCAGGATGTGCAGGGTCGATATCAGCAAAGAAAACAGCAAGCAGATGAACCGAAGAAAAGTCCAGAAGGTCCGGTCAGTAAGGGCGATGGCCAGGCAGGCGGCAAGGCCGATTGCTGAACGCAGCAAGTCTCCACTCCGGAACGCAGCAAGTCGCCGTTCACTCTTCTAGTTGATCTCCGTCCTCCTATCTATTCTCTGATCTCTATTTTCCAGTATCTATTTTCGCCGATCATCAGTCGCCTGCTTATGTACCCCTGGTCCGTTCCGTGAGCCGAATCTCCTCGACGACCAATCACGTAAAAGCATGATGTGGCGTCGCTAGGACGGCGGCAGCCTATATAAATGCGCCCAGGAGTCTGACAGCGATTAGACAGCACTACCAGATAAAGAAGCATTCAGCCATGTCCGGACGAGGAAAGGGAGGAAAAGTGAAGGGGAAGTCCAAGTCCCGCTCCAGCAGGGCCGGTCTTCAGTTTCCGGTCGGTCGTATCCACCGTCTGCTCCGCAAGGGGAACTATGCCGAGCGTGTTGGTGCCGGTGCCCCAGTCTACTTGGCCGCCGTCATGGAGTACCTGGCCGCGGAAGTCCTCGAGTTGGCCGGTAACGCTGCCAGGGACAACAAGAAGACGAGAATCATCCCTCGTCACTTGCAGTTGGCCATCCGCAACGACGAGGAGTTGAATAAGCTCCTGTCGGGCGTTACCATCGCTCAGGGAGGTGTCCTTCCGAACATCCAGGCGGTGCTCCTGCCCAAGAAGACTGAGAAGAAGGCATAAGCATCACGCTGTGCGCATAAAAGGTCCTTTTCAGGACCAGAACATACTAGAGAGATGTACGCGATAAATGTCATGTGAAAAAAATAATAATAACAATAAACGTAATAAGCATAGCGAATGAAACGTGGAGCTATAATTGGGCTAAGGTAAACGATGGGAAATAAAGCGTATAAAAAGTGAAAGCGTTTGTGCTGAAATGCAACGAAGAATGATTGAAGGTGACACTGCTTCGTTTACAATGTATTTCATAGTCTGTCATAAAATTTCACCTGCAATCTGCCGCTTAACTACGTTATTTCTTGTTAACATGTATGGTTGCAACGGCGCGATACACATTGTCGCCAGTCCGTTGCCACGTGCTTATTCATGTACGGTTGCAACGGCGCGATATACATTGTTGCCACGTGCTTATTCATGTACGGTTGCAACGGCGCGAAGTACATTGTTGCCCCGTGCTTATTCCTGTACGGTTGCAACGGCGCGATATACATTGTCGCCAGTCCGTTGCCACGTGCTTATTCCGATTCGCTGACAATGTCTTTAACGTCGGTAAAGGCTCATACAATTTCAACTCTATTATCACCGCCATTTTTTTTTTGCGTTCGAACAGGTCTTACTTTACTATTTATCGCCGTCACACACGCTATGGCGAATAGGGAATAATTTTTCGTTCCGTTATGGCAAAGGATTGGCTCCATCTCTGAACATTGTATTGGTCCTTAGAAGGACCTTTTTTATCGACGTACGCCGGGTGTCGGATGGCGATCCCGTCGCGTCGTGTCTAACCGCCAAACCCGTAGAGAGTGCGGCCCTGTCGCTTGAGTGCGTACACGACGTCCATGGCTGTGACGGTCTTCCTCTTGGCGTGTTCGGTGTAGGTGACGGCGTCGCGAATAACGTTCTCAAGGAACACCTTGAGCACACCGCGCGTCTCCTCGTAGATGAGTCCGGAGATACGCTTCACTCCACCTCGGCGGGCGAGACGGCGGATGGCCGGCTTGGTGATGCCCTGGATGTTATCGCGGAGAACTTTGCGATGACGTTTGGCTCCTCCCTTTCCCAGGCCTTTTCCTCCCTTGCCGCGTCCAGTCATCTCTGTAGTCTGCTCGTAGTAAGGGCTGCTGTCTGATGACCTGAAATGCACCTTCGCCGGTATTTATAAACGTCGCCGCCGCGGCGATGACGTACCCGACCTCTCCACCAATCAGCGTCGCCCGTACTATCTGGCGCCATTCTCGGAAGTGCTTAAAAGACGGCGTTGACCCGGCTTTTTACAGATCGCAGAAATGGCACGTACGAAGCAGACAGCCCGCAAGTCCACCGGAGGAAAGGCCCCGAGGAAGCAGCTGGCCACCAAGGCCGCTCGCAAGAGCGCGCCGGCGACGGGAGGCGTCAAGAAGCCCCACAGGTACCGCCCCGGTACCGTGGCCCTTCGTGAGATCAGGAGATACCAGAAGAGCACGGAGCTCCTCATCCGCAAGCTGCCCTTCCAGCGCCTGGTGCGTGAGATCGCCCAGGACTTCAAGACCGATCTTCGGTTCCAGAGCTCCGCCGTCATGGCTCTCCAGGAGGCCAGCGAGGCTTACCTAGTGGGTCTCTTTGAGGACACCAACCTCTGCGCCATCCACGCTAAGCGTGTGACCATCATGCCCAAGGACATCCAGCTGGCCCGCCGTATCCGCGGAGAGCGAGCTTAGAAAGCTACTTTCGGCCGAAAAACAAAGGTCCTTTTCAGGACCAGTACATACTTAAAAGTTTGAATTTAGCACGATCGCACAATAATTAACGACGATGTAAATCCATTGGAATGATGGACGACATGAAATTTCCTTTGCGCATGGCAAGTGCGTTTGCACGGCTACGCATGAAATGAGATGAAATGAAATAAAAGTTCGTGCGATGCTTACCTGACGCGCTTAACGAAAAGAAAACAATACTCCGTGACGTGTTGTTCATTTTACACGTTCTATGAATGTTATTCTTAATTTTTTTTTTCGTCCGTCCATGTCGCATCATCAATTTTAAATAGGACCGTTGTTTTTGCATGGCATTAATCATGATAAATGTTAACTTTGGGCGTGCTCAGTGGCGTGGGCATTGAGTGGCAAGCATCTTTGGAAGACATGATGGTCCTAAAAAGGACCGAGATTGGACGCTGTCTGCTGTCCTAGGTGCGCCGGTGGCGAAGCAGTGATGGTTCACTTCTTTTTCTGGGCGGCGGAAGGTTTCTTGGCGGCGGGCTTGGCCTTGGTGGGCGTCTTCTTGGGCTTGGGGGTCTTGGGTTTGGTGGCCGCCTTTTTCGCCTTCGACGGGGACTTTGCCGCCTTGGCGGCGGGTTTCCCAGCCGCCGGCTTCTTCTTTGGCTTGTCCGCCGCCTTCTTCGCCTTCTTGGCTGGTGGCGCGGACTTGCTTCGCTCCTTGGGCGCGGACCTCTTGGTGCCACTGGACGCCTTCTCGGAGGACTTCTTGGCTCCGACCGCTTTCGGTTTCTTTACTCCCGTCTTCTTGACGACCTTTTTCGCCTTGGTCGTCCCGCTGGCTGCCGCGGGTGCGGCCTTCTTGCTGTGGCTCAGCTTGAAGGAACCTGAGGCGCCCTTTCCCTTGGTCTGGACGAGAGTTCCGGCGGTGACGGCCGCCTTGAGGTACTTCTTGATGAAAGGCGAGAGCCTCTCGGCGTCCACTTTGTAGCTGGCTGCGATGTACTTCTTGATGGCTTGAAGGGAAGAGCCACCGCGCTCCTTGAGGCCCTTGACTGCGTTGTTAACCATCTCGGAAGTGGGCGGGTGCGACGGCTTTGCGCGAGCCTTCTTGGCTGCTCCGCCCTTGCTGGCCTTCTTGGAAGCCGCGGAGGTTCCTGAAGAAGGCAGGGGTTTTACTGCGACGGTGCCCGAAGGCTGGGCTGCCGGTGGTGCGGCTGCCGCTGCTCCAGATGCTGCGTCTGCCATGTTATCGGCTGCTGCGTGATGATAGAAAGAGAAAATTACCAAGACATGGATTTCTTACGAAAGTCCACCTTGCTATCGTACCATTTCGGAGCAAAATACGATCTCTTCCTCTCGCCTCCGGTGCGCTTCTCGGATTGTTTGTACTCCACTCCTCCTCCGACTTTCGCGTTTCGGAGAGTGTCGGGGGCGCGTAACGAGGGCGCCTTGCGCCGCGGCGCCCGTCAGGGTTCCACCCTGTCGGCCGTGGCGGCGCCAGGCGTTTGGCGAGCCCAGTTCGTGTGCAGCGGGTCGTCAAAATACGGGTTGTCGTCCTGTCGAAGGCGTACCCGGGAATAAACGTTGCACACGTTTCTACCGGGGTCGATTCCTCGAGATCCGAGGTAACGTACGTTCGAGGCCATCCTTCACCTGGTATTGGACGCGCTCGCGACCCGGTGGGCCGCGCGCCGGCCGCGGAAAGCGGCCCCGAGAAGACGGTCCCTTCGGACGCCTTCCCCCTGACTCGGCGCCTGTCAAACCTTCCTCCTGTTCCTCCCCGGTGCCTGTCCCGTAAGCGGACGTTTATGCATTTTTCGACGACTCGGGGGCGTCGCGACGCACCCACCTCCCGCGCCCGTGGGAAAGGATTATCGAGTCGCAAATGGAGACGGAGTCACCCGTTAAGCGCACGCCTTACGACGCGTCCGCGTGGGCTTCGAAATGGTTGCATGGGGTGGCCGAAGGGGAAAAAGAAATGAACTGTACGCACGCGAATGGGACGTCAAAGTTCACGTACAACAAAGTCGAGGATGGCGCCGAATTATGCTTTAGCCCCGTGAGCGGGCGGGAAAAACAATGTAGTAGCCGAGGGCGCGCAGTGGCGACCCGGCCGTGACGAGTTTGCTCCGTCTCCAACGGCTTCGGACGTCGGTACCTCGTTGCGGGATGATGAATTTGTAGCAACCGGCATGTCTTCGGAAACGAAATGATACTTCATCACGGGAAAACTCTTATTGTCGTTGAAACGGCGCCACATCCACGTTTCCGCGGATGTCTACCCTAGTTTCCTTGCACGTCTTTCGAAGAGGAGAGTCGTCTGCCGTCGACTTGTTATCGCGTACATTTCTTTTATTAACCTTCCTTATCTGTGCGATGCGTTGGATGTGCTTTTCTCCACGGTGCCGTCAAGTTACGGAATACACCCCTACGACCTTAAAAAAAAATCCCTCCCACACACACGCTGTATGTCACGTTAAATGACCCTGTGTGATGGGATACCTCGGGGACGTAGTCAACGTGAAAGCGACTCCTTGAAAACCAGGCTCTCGTAAGCGTACGTAATTCGTGTCGGCAATTTCGCTCGGTACACATCCCCCGCCGTACGTCTTATTCACGGAAACGGCGAAAATAGGGCGCATCGCGGGATTGTATGCGCGATCATTACGATGGGAATCGCCATAAGCAAATAGGACAGATGCGTTTAACTCAATAATATCCACATCCCTTTCGTCGTAGTTGCGGAGCTATGACGGCTTGTATTCGTGTCACAATATTTTTCAGTTGCTTCCAACCTAATTTCACATCGTTTCCACTTGTTTCCAATCGACATAATGTGTGTCAAGCATATGGATCTTGTTTTTTACCTCCATGCCGTTGGAATAATATCTTTCATTAGAGCAATGGTCGACTTTTCCTTGTAACTTTCGAGGGTCGGGATAGTGATTGACGGATAAGGTAGAGTGAATAGCCCTTACCTGGAAAACATTCCTGTGAATAAATAAAAAAAACGTGGGAAAAAGCCGTCGGGGCGTGATGCGGCGTTCAATAGTGATGACAGATTATACTATCTGGCGTAGGAAAGACTTGAACACGATTTTTCCTGGGATCGTAATCAGGGATCCAGGCTGGTTTCCAGTGCTTGCGGGGTTGGGGGGACTAGGGGCGGCATTAACAGCCGGAACCGTTCATTCCTCTACGACCTCTCTTTCGTGGAACTCTATCACCGTCGACAGTTCACGGAACATCATTTCTCGGTTCTGTCTCGAAGAAGCCCCTGTGTTAATTCAATTACTCAGTATCTACTTCGTTCTGCATTACTTAATCAATACATGTGGACCCATCAAATATTTCATCCCCGTTCATTGTTGATTCCTTGAGGTTCTTAGCGATGCGGAAGCAACTTTATCGTCACGAGTAATAAAAGAACGATGATTAACAATTTTAAGCTGTCTGGTACCTAGCACATCACCATAAAAGATACGAAATAAGCATTCCAGTGAACAGGAAAACAAATTGTCGTCTTTTCCCCGGCCAATCTGGGATCATTGCAATGTGAAGCGAAAGTCAATCAGGAGTTAAGAGGATTCAATCCACTCACGATGAAGTAGACGACTGAAGGTTGCGTAGGTCTATGTGCACGTTCGTGTGTGTTAGTTTCTAGTGTTCATATGTAAATGACAGTTGTGTCAATGGGGGAACGTTATTCGAAAGTAACACTAGTTGACTCGAATTTAATCATTCTTATTACCAGTAGTTGCATTGCAAAATTTGACATTATCACGGCAGGAGGTAGGTGATGACTGTCATAAATGTTCGCTAATGGAGGACGTTTGTCATCCATTCCGAGATTTTGAAAAAAAAACTGTCTCCGTTTACATATCGCTGCGTACCCGAGATATTTTACTAATTTGGTACTCTGTGTGGATGAATTTATTAACAGATGTCATAAGGGTGATTTCAACTACACAAATTTGACAAAGTTCAATGTTAAGTATTAACGCCTCGCTGTGACTGGTATGACATTACATGATATCCCGGTGATTAAGCATCACCACAACTGCTAAGGTAATTAATCGTCATGGTGTATATCATGAGTCTTAAAATCACACGATCGTTATGAAATTTACACCGCTTCACGGCTCGTCGGCATTTTCTCCCGTCCGTAGTTAAGTTGTATGTTACTAAGTTGCCTAGGCAAGGACGTTATTCCATTCCATTCCCGGCCACTGTTACTAGGTGAATCTGATTAAATATCGCTTCACGAATCACTATTGTCCTCAAAGCCGAGCGTCCTTCGGTTAACGCCACTGCGGGAAATCGGTTGTCGAATACGGTGAAGTGACGATCTCGTGTACCTAGTGTCAAAATGCGGCCGGGGTGGATTCTTCAATGGGGCTAATGCGGTAAAGATTTTCACCAAATTTGCAGAAAGTAGAAATGCTAAAAGGACGGACAGGTAGGCACATGCGGCAACCTTTTTCGTCAGAAATGCACTCGGAAAGAAAGCACTTGTAGGAAGAGTCGCCTTAATGAAAACGTTATGCAATCATCTCATAAATGATTATACCGGCCGCTAATTTTAAAGATTTTTCTTTCACGTCAAACTTCGACCTCTTTTCCCTAGATTTCATTTCCCTAATCCCGCAAAGAAATAAACAACATTAACGTATGTCCTTCCATCCCTTGTGTATCAACGTAATAAAATTAGCGGGTAAGTTGGGACTGGGACCATTTAACTTTTGCCTAGAGAAACATTTTCTGTTCTGTGGCGTGACAAGACAAGTAAAGATTTCTGGAAAGGTTAATTTCGTTCAAAAGAAGGGGAATGAGCCGTCTCGCACCGGAAAAACCTTCGTGTCCCGCGGAAGGGACCCCGGTTCAAAACTATAACAAGAATCGGTCATTTGGAGGCATGGTGATCAAAGAACTGGTCTACTTGTCACGTCTGTCTCGATGCATTTGTAATCAATTGCTGATAAATCGTTGCAGTATCGCAAAAAAAAAATTGCGGAAAAGGATGAAAAATCACTCAATCGACTTTAAAATACTTGGGGGATTCGTTCAGAGGAGGTTTATCAACATTGTTTCAGCGAGATGCCGATTTCCCAAGAAGGAAACCCGATGCCCATTACATAAATTGTTATTTGTGCGAATGATGCTGATTCCATATGCTGTTAACGACGATGCATTCCGTAGAAATAGTTTCTGGGAATTGATTGATTGGATAGAATTAGCACAATGGAAAATCCACGGAAGCGCTCACTGCCCGCCATTTTGTTTATTGCGACGCCTGCTCGTCACGACTTGGTGAATGTACAAGGAACGCTGTTGCCCAGCTGCGTTCTATGCTTGCGAGGTTTCCACAGAAATTTCTTCCTCGTGCGGAATGCCACGTGGGTCATTGCGACAGCCCTTTTCTGGTTAACGTAGAAACTTGGGGCGAGGACGGGTCGCATTACCTGCCTGCCTCCTCGCGTTGAACCCCCGAGGAGTTTTACGACGTAGCGGATGGGACGGGAGGTTAAGCGGAATTAGCCTTCGCGGAAAAACGGCCGCGTGGGAAGGGCATGTGGGAACCTGTCATTTACTGCCCCTGGAAGTGAAGCAGGAGCAACGTGACCACAAGCGTACCAGTTTCGGAGGGAGACGGACGCCGTGAATCCATATTATTTTTGACGGAGGGAGACATGTAAGTCAAGGCTTACGTCTGAGAAACGAGCATAGCAGGTCAGTGGTTTGAAAAGTACTGGGTGAAAGGGAAGTAATCATGGGAATATAATATTTTTTCCTTAATATCTCGACGGTCATTTTCATCAAATGCAGACGCATAGCAGTAGAAAATATAATTGAATAGGAGGTAAGAAATTCGTCCATCTTTTATTGTCATAAGTTTCTCCTTTACATTTACTCTATTTTTTCGTGAACCGCGCGCGTGCACACCAGGTAAGTAGTTGGTGAATCGGAGGAAAGCGTGGGACTCTAATTTTCCAGGTTTTTACGTTTATTTATGTACGTCCTTTGCGGCCGAGTATTGACGATTGCCCATCGCAGTCGGGTATTTGAAAACTGAAGATTATTTCATGGCCCTTAGAAGGGCCGTTAGGATGCATCAAAGCAATCCCGTCGAGGAATTTACTTTGAGCTGGTGTACTTGGTGACGGCCTTGGTCCCCTCGGAGACGGCGTGCTTGGCCAGCTCACCGGGAAGCAAGAGCCTGACGGCGGTCTGCACCTCCCGGCTGGTGATGGTGGAGCGCTTGTTGTAGTGAGCCAGGCGAGAAGCTTCGGCGGCGATTCTCTCGAAAATATCGTTGACGAAGCTGTTCATGATGCTCATGGCCTTGCTGGAGATTCCGGTGTCGGGGTGCACCTGCTTCAGCACTTTGTAGATGTAGATTGCGTAGCTCTCCTTCCTCCTGCGCTTCTTCTTCTTGTCTCCCTTGGAGATGTTCTTCTGGGCCTTGCCCGCTTTCTTCGCAGCCTTTCCGCTCGTCTTGGGTGGCATGGTGATCACGTTCGGCGAACGGGGTCGATTTCAGTATTTTCGCCGATCATCAGTCGCCTGCTTATGTACCCCTGGTCCGTTCCGTGAGCCGAATCTCCTCGACGACCAATCACGTAAAAGCATGATGTGGCGTCGCTAGGACGGCGGCAGCCTATATAAATGCGCCCAGGAGTCTGACAGCGATTAGACAGCACTACCAGATAAAGAAGCATTCAGCCATGTCCGGACGAGGAAAGGGAGGAAAAGTGAAGGGGAAGTCCAAGTCCCGCTCCAGCAGGGCCGGTCTTCAGTTTCCGGTCGGTCGTATCCACCGTCTGCTCCGCAAGGGGAACTATGCCGAGCGTGTTGGTGCCGGTGCCCCAGTCTACTTGGCCGCCGTCATGGAGTACCTGGCCGCGGAAGTCCTCGAGTTGGCCGGTAACGCTGCCAGGGACAACAAGAAGACGAGAATCATCCCTCGTCACTTGCAGTTGGCCATCCGCAACGACGAGGAGTTGAATAAGCTCCTGTCGGGCGTTACCATCGCTCAGGGAGGTGTCCTTCCGAACATCCAGGCGGTGCTCCTGCCCAAGAAGACTGAGAAGAAGGCATAAGCATCACGCTGTGCGCATAAAAGGTCCTTTTCAGGACCAGAACATACTAGAGAGATGTACGCGATAAATGTCATGTGAAAAAAATAATAATAACAATAAACGTAATAAGCATAGCGAATGAAACGTGGAGCTATAATTGGGCTAAGGTAAACGATGGGAAATAAAGCGTATAAAAAGTGAAAGCGTTTGTGCTGAAATGCAACGAAGAATGATTGAAGGTGACACTGCTTCGTTTACAATGTATTTCATAGTCTGTCATAAAATTTCACCTGCAATCTGCCGCTTAACTACGTTATTTCTTGTTAACATGTATGGTTGCAACGGCGCGATACACATTGTCGCCAGTCCGTTGCCACGTGCTTATTCATGTACGGTTGCAACGGCGCGATATACATTGTTGCCACGTGCTTATTCATGTACGGTTGCAACGGCGCGAAGTACATTGTTGCCCCGTGCTTATTCCTGTACGGTTGCAACGGCGCGATATACATTGTCGCCAGTCCGTTGCCACGTGCTTATTCCGATTCGCTGACAATGTCTTTAACGTCGGTAAAGGCTCATACAATTTCAACTCTATTATCACCGCCATTTTTTTTTTGCGTTCGAACAGGTCTTACTTTACTATTTATCGCCGTCACACACGCTATGGCGAATAGGGAATAATTTTTCGTTCCGTTATGGCAAAGGATTGGCTCCATCTCTGAACATTGTATTGGTCCTTAGAAGGACCTTTTTTATCGACGTACGCCGGGTGTCGGATGGCGATCCCGTCGCGTCGTGTCTAACCGCCAAACCCGTAGAGAGTGCGGCCCTGTCGCTTGAGTGCGTACACGACGTCCATGGCTGTGACGGTCTTCCTCTTGGCGTGTTCGGTGTAGGTGACGGCGTCGCGAATAACGTTCTCAAGGAACACCTTGAGCACACCGCGCGTCTCCTCGTAGATGAGTCCGGAGATACGCTTCACTCCACCTCGGCGGGCGAGACGGCGGATGGCCGGCTTGGTGATGCCCTGGATGTTATCGCGGAGAACTTTGCGATGACGTTTGGCTCCTCCCTTTCCCAGGCCTTTTCCTCCCTTGCCGCGTCCAGTCAACCACGATGTTTCACCGGCTTTCTCGATGCCGGCTCCTTCCGCTGCCCAGCATTTCTGCTCTTCAGCGGTGATGCACTCGGCGAAACGCCCGGAATCCTAAGGGACTCCGTCAATATCGAACCTTTTCAAAGCATAAATGCTCGAAAAGGCCGAAAGGATGAAGTTCCCGAAGGACCCCGTCACTGTCGTACCATTTCGGAGCATGTGGCTCCGAAATGGCCGTTGGACTTTCTGCGTTTCGCCGGCGGCTGGTCTTCCTCGTTGCCGGTGCCCGCGCATGGACGTGGATGCTTATCCCACGGGAGAACCACAGCATCAGTGATGCTGCGGATTTCCCCGTGGGATGATGATGCCGCTCGATCCCGGAACATGGCCGTCCGCTCACGAAGGACAGCATCCAGTGGTGGTAATTTTCCGATTTCATAAAGCGCCTCGTTCCCTGGTTTCCAACCAAGGCGCAGCGTCGCCCGCAGACTCTTCCTGTCCGCGGTGCACAGGATTCTCTCCGCCTTCTTGCCCATAACGCCGCACCACGCAGGCGCCGCGTACGTGAGGTTAGGGCGAAGCACCGCCGCGAAAAGTTGAAGCCGCCGGCGGAGAGGAAGGCACGGATGTCCAAGTATGGGCGCGAGGAGATGCCGCCGAGATGCCGCAATCCCGGATGTCCGCTTGGCGTGGTTCACCATGTTGAGGCGCTTGTCGAGAAGTACGCCCAGGTAGAGAACGGATCTCTTCCAAGGAACTTCCGTGAGTCCGACGAGAATTTCGCCGGGCTCCTTCGGTCCCTTGGAAAAGACGATCGCCTGGGTTTTCTTCTCGTTGACGCCGAATCGCCAAAGGGAAAACCACGCTGTCTGATGACCTGAAATGCACCTTCGCCGGTATTTATAAACGTCGCCGCCGCGGCGATGACGTACCCGACCTCTCCACCAATCAGCGTCGCCCGTACTATCTGGCGCCATTCTCGGAAGTGCTTAAAAGACGGCGTTGACCCGGCTTTTTACAGATCGCAGAAATGGCACGTACGAAGCAGACAGCCCGCAAGTCCACCGGAGGAAAGGCCCCGAGGAAGCAGCTGGCCACCAAGGCCGCTCGCAAGAGCGCGCCGGCGACGGGAGGCGTCAAGAAGCCCCACAGGTACCGCCCCGGTACCGTGGCCCTTCGTGAGATCAGGAGATACCAGAAGAGCACGGAGCTCCTCATCCGCAAGCTGCCCTTCCAGCGCCTGGTGCGTGAGATCGCCCAGGACTTCAAGACCGATCTTCGGTTCCAGAGCTCCGCCGTCATGGCTCTCCAGGAGGCCAGCGAGGCTTACCTAGTGGGTCTCTTTGAGGACACCAACCTCTGCGCCATCCACGCTAAGCGTGTGACCATCATGCCCAAGGACATCCAGCTGGCCCGCCGTATCCGCGGAGAGCGAGCTTAGAAAGCTACTTTCGGCCGAAAAACAAAGGTCCTTTTCAGGACCAGTACATACTTAAAAGTTTGAATTTAGCACGATCGCACAATAATTAACGACGATGTAAATCCATTGGAATGATGGACGACATGAAATTTCCTTTGCGCATGGCAAGTGCGTTTGCACGGCTACGCATGAAATGAGATGAAATAAAAGTTCGTGCGATGCTTACCTGACGCGCTTAACGAAAAGAAAACAATACTCCGTGACGTGTTGTTCATTTTACACGTTCTATGAATGTTATTCTTAATTTTTTTTTTCGTCCGTCCATGTCGCATCATCAATTTTAAATAGGACCGTTGTTTTTGCATGGCATTAATCATGATAAATGTTAACTTTGGGCGTGCTCAGTGGCGTGGGCATTGAGTGGCAAGCATCTTTGGAAGACATGATGGTCCTAAAAAGGACCGAGATTGGACGCTGTCTGCTGTCCTAGGTGCGCCGGTGGCGAAGCAGTGATGGTTCACTTCTTTTTCTGGGCGGCGGAAGGTTTCTTGGCGGCGGGCTTGGCCTTGGTGGGCGTCTTCTTGGGCTTGGGGGTCTTGGGTTTGGTGGCCGCCTTTTTCGCCTTCGACGGGGACTTTGCCGCCTTGGCGGCGGGTTTCCCAGCCGCCGGCTTCTTCTTTGGCTTGTCCGCCGCCTTCTTCGCCTTCTTGGCTGGTGGCGCGGACTTGCTTCGCTCCTTGGGCGCGGACCTCTTGGTGCCACTGGACGCCTTCTCGGAGGACTTCTTGGCTCCGACCGCTTTCGGTTTCTTTACTCCCGTCTTCTTGACGACCTTTTTCGCCTTGGTCGTCCCGCTGGCTGCCGCGGGTGCGGCCTTCTTGCTGTGGCTCAGCTTGAAGGAACCTGAGGCGCCCTTTCCCTTGGTCTGGACGAGAGTTCCGGCGGTGACGGCCGCCTTGAGGTACTTCTTGATGAAAGGCGAGAGCCTCTCGGCGTCCACTTTGTAGCTGGCTGCGATGTACTTCTTGATGGCTTGAAGGGAAGAGCCACCGCGCTCCTTGAGGCCCTTGACTGCGTTGTTAACCATCTCGGAAGTGGGCGGGTGCGACGGCTTTGCGCGAGCCTTCTTGGCTGCTCCGCCCTTGCTGGCCTTCTTGGAAGCCGCGGAGGTTCCTGAAGAAGGCAGGGGTTTTACTGCGACGGTGCCCGAAGGCTGGGCTGCCGGTGGTGCGGCTGCCGCTGCTCCAGATGCTGCGTCTGCCATGTTATCGGCTGCTGCGTGATGATAGAAAGAGAAAATTACCAAGACAGTTGGCAGTTGGCAGTTGGCAAAATGTCAGTGAGCGCCCGCTCACTGGTGCTTTTCCTCGTTCCTAGCAAGTAAATGCTATCTACGGGGAGTTATAATTTTGGTGGTGTGTTGTGTAATTAATTGGCCTTATTTATTGTTTGATTTTCTGTAGAAATGCGTTTAATTGAAATGTTAGATGAGTGCAAATTTTGGTCTTGGGTGTTTAAGGTTTTCGTCGTATTCGTAGTCCCATAGATTTGTAAGTAGTGGGTTCGATGATGATTGAAGGGAGAAATGGAAATTTTGTGTGATTGTGGTTATGACATTCGGCATTGGTGGGAGTTTGAGGTCCTTGTGTAGGTCTGAGTTTCTGATGAAGTGAGGGGCATTAGACAATTTGCGGATTATTTTATTTTGGAATATGGTCAGTCGATTTATTTGGTGATTTTTAGCATGGGCCCAGACTGGTGCAGCGTATGTTACAATAGGGCGGATCATGGAGAGGTAGAGGATTCTTTTAGTGGATAGCGTTAGGGGAGACGATGGCCTGAGGAGGGGGTAGAGGGAGTGATAAGCACCCCACCCTTTGGCTAGTACTGAGGTGAAGTGTGCGTTGAAAGTAACTTTCTTGTCCAGAATTACACCAAGAAACTTCTCCTCTTGTTTTTTCGGGATTTCCTCGGCGCCGAAATAGAGAGGTGGTCCCTCGCCTTTTCTTCTTATACGTGAGAAGTGTACGACGCTGCACTTGGCCGGCTGAACGGATAACTTCCAAGAGCACATCCAGTCATGAATGAGGTCCAGGTGTTCTTGGAGGTACTCTATGGCCTTGTCTGGTTGTAGTGAGCGGGCAGAGATAGCGGTATCGTCTGCATACAGCATGAGGTTTGTACGGGGGTGTGATGGTATATCGTTTATGTACAGATTGAACAGGAACGGTGATAGAACTGCGCCTTGTGGAACGCCAGAGGTAATGGGAAAGATGTCGGAGGAGGCGTCGGACACTGAGGTATGGAAGGAGCGGTTGGTGACGAAGGACTGAATGATCTTAATCAGGTATATAGGGAATGATAGGAGTGAAATCTTGTGGATGAGTCCTTCGATCCATACCTTGTCAAATGCCTTGGCAAGGTCGAGGAAGGCCACTTGAGTGCTCATTTTGTTATTTTGGCCAAGCACTAGCTCCTCGGTGAGACGGGCAATTTGGTGAGTAGTCGAGGTTGCTTGGCGAAAGCCCATTTGTTCGGGTCGCAAACTGTCCTGGATGAATGGATGTAGCCGCCAATGAATTGTTCTTTCGAGCACTTTGGAGAGGGCCGGTAAGAGGCTAATTGGACGGAAGGAGTTAGGGTCAGAGGGGTTTTTTCCGGGTTTAGGTAGCATTATTATTTTAGCAAGTTTCCATGGGGATGGGAAGTGAGAATGCAGAAGGCATTGGTTAAAAAGGTGCGCAATGAAGCGAATAATGCAACGGGGTAGGGCTTTCAAGCAGAGGTTAGATATGTTGTCCGTGCCTGGTGCCTTTTTGGGTTTTAGGTGGTTGATGAGGGCGGCTATTTCCTTAGGGGTTGTAAAGTCCGGCTCACTAATTGGAGTGTACTGCAGAGATGTGAACGAGTTTGTGACCTCGGCTTGGATTGGGGAGCGAATGAGGTTTGTGAAGCTTGAGGCTAATGAGCTGGCAAACATTGCCGCTCGTTCTTCATTAGTCGTGGCAATGTTGGGGCCGGACCGGAGGGGGGTTGCAGGCGCCTTCTTCGACCGAAGCTTCCGGGCGAGGCGCCAAACGGAGTAGTCTTCCAGGGAGAGTGAGGCGATGTAGTTCTCCCAGCATTGGGCCCGGTGACGGCGAATCAGAGCGCAGACCTTATTCCTGAGGACTTGGTAGTCGATGCGGTCCAGTGGGTGCCGACTAAGTTGCCAGGCTCGACGTGCTCGGTTTCTTTCTGATATGGATTGTAAAATGTGCGGTGGTAGAATATCCGGCGATGTAAAGTTTTTGAGAGGGCGTTGTGCTATGGATTGCGAGGACTGGATGGATTTCGTGAGGAATTCAACTGCCTGATCTATTTCTGCAGTTGTGTTTAAGGGAAGGCGGTCTAGGGCAGGTGAGTATTTAGCTATTTCTGCAGTGAAGACGCGCCAGTCGGTGCGAGAGGTGCAGACGGGGGCCAGAAACGGATGAATATCGATGGAGTAGATGAGAGGGAGGTGATCTGAAGCACCAAAGTCCAGTGTGCTAGGGGAGGGAGCGATGGGGATGTTGGACGTCAGGACTATGTCAAGGATGTCGTTCGCGGCAGGGTCTTTTTCGTGGATATGGGAATACGTAGTTGGAGCAGATATGGTGAAGGGGGAAGATTGAGCGAGCTCAAGCAGCGTTTTGCCTTTGGGGGTCGTACAATTGCAACCCCATATTTGGTGCTTACTGTTAAAGTCACCGCCAACTACGGCTGAGGAAGAGAGTATGGAGACAAGAGCATTGCAGTCTACTTTTGTATATTTATTAGTGGGAGGAAGGTATGCCGACCAGAAATTGACCGGGCCGTCCACTGTTTTTATTTGTGCACCTACTATTTCAAGGATTTTAGTACGGGGTGGGGTAAGTTGTTTGCAAACTAATGATCGTTTAACTAAAATTGCAACTCCACCGCCCTGGCCGGGGTCACGGTCCTTCCGGAAGAGATTGTAATTAGGCATGGTAAATGCATGGTGGGGTTTAAGGAACGTTTCCTGAATAAGCACGACTTGGGGATTACGTAAATGGATTAGATGTTGGAGTTCCGCCTTGTGCGCGGTAATGCTCCTGCAGTTCCATTGTAGGATTGTTAAGGAGTTCGGTATTGTTGGTCTAGTTTCCATTAAGGAATTTAAGGGCGCCTGAGATTATCTCTTCTATGAGGGTATCTAGGAGGGATTTTCCAGAGGGGGGGGCGAGTAGTTTTCGAATGAGGTTCGTGATCCATTCTTTAAGTTTAGCCATGAATGAGGAATCAGAATTGGCGGTTGGAGCAGTAGCGGGAGTCGGCTGAGAAGGAGCGGCAGGTTGCGAGGGTAGGGGGGGAAAGGATTGTGAGGTGATAACAGGTGCTGGGGCTTCATGATGACGGTGTGAAGTACGGAGTTTTTCGGCGAATGTTTTGAATACCGGGCATCCACGGTAACTAGAAGGATGCGGTCCCTTGCAGTTGGCGCAGATGGGAGTGGAAAGTTCACCGGAGAGGCGCGGGCAGTCATTTTCTGAGTGACTGCGGCCGCAGCGGACACAGCGAGGGATGAGTCCGCAGCCTTTATAGGTGTGGCCAATTCTTTGGCATCTGGTACACTGAGGCGGTCCAGGAGAGGGGCGATGGTGTTCGAAGTGAACTGAGAGCCCAAGGAGGGAGTGAACTTCGGTTAGTTTTCTTTCCATAGAAGCGGACGCAAGGGATAGTTGAAAGAGTGGCATTGGGCGCTTTGGGAGCGCCACTGGCACGAAGTTAGGGTCCAGAGCAATTGCCTCTTCTCTAGTTCTTCTCTCTGCCGCGGTCGGGCGGGAGGTCAGCATTTGGTTTATGGTGGAGAGTTGGATGCCCTTTTGCGCCAGTTCCTCTTGAATAGCAGTGGTACTTGAGTCAATAGGAAGCCCCCGGATAACGAAGAACTTCTTCTTGTCCTCGGCCAATTGAAAGCTGAAGTACTCCCAGTTGTTGTCGGTTAGGGCTTTGGTAACCGCTCTATGGTCTGCCGGGTTTTGGCATTGGATGCGGATATTGTTGCCAGTCATGTGGGAGATGGGTGTGTAGGTGCAGACGGAGTTGATTAGTTTGTTCTTGGAGGCCCAGTCGGTGGTGCTTTTGAGGAAGATCGGCGGGATTTTGGGACCTGCGCTGCGGGTGGTGGGGTTATCAGGATGAGAGCCTTCTACATTGTTCGAAGGAGTGGTTGTATCGGATTCGGGGTCAATTGGAAGGAACCTATTATTGGTGGATATGGGAGCCGTGGTTTTGTTAGGGATTAGCGGCGGAGTATGTGCCTTGCGCTTACGGGCCTGGGTGAAGCCATCGGTGTCCATGGGTTCCGGTCGTAGAGAGAGGTCGACGTTGTCGAGTTGGCTTGAAATGGACGTACTCGGAAGGATGGACGCTAGGGTTTTCAGTAGCGTTGAGTTGGGCATACCGGATGATGTAGGTTTATGGGTATCTTCCGATGATTCAAAATTACGACTGCCTGCAGGATGGTTGACTAGGGGTTCCGGGTCCGGAGACGCTGGGCTGTCCATGGTAGTTGGAGTGTTACTCATTTTATAGGTGGGGGATGTGGGACGCAGGGGCGTCCCTTTAGGCGCTTCTCGGATTGTTTGTACTCCACTCCTCGTGGAAATAGGAAGTGGTTTCGGAACGAGGTACATAAGATATTTCAGATCGGAAGTCCCCGCACGATTTTCAGAGGATTCATCTGTGGAAGCAGCAGGCGTGGTTTGCGCTTCGATAGGTAGGGAGGTGGTGGTGGAGGCTTGGGGATCCACGGTTTGGATACCCCTGCCTAAGGGGGTCTTACCGGCAGTATATTGGTCAGGAATGGCCGTAAATCGCAGTTATTACGGCAGGAGATTTCAATACTCGCACTCACCTGTTGAGCCTATGGAGACTTCAACAGGCGTGCCCACCTGTTAATAGCGCTGGAGATTTCAACTGGCGGCGCAAGTGAGATACAGGTGTCGCCACCGTCAGCGTCTTGAGATCCTAAGTAGCTGTATCTCCTGAACGGTTGGAGATACCGCAAAAATGACAAGAAATTTAGAGCCAAAATGGGGGGTAGGGGGGATCAACAGCTCTTGCTATAAGATGGGACTAAGAAATCCCAAGAATATTGGATTTGAAAAAATTTTGGAGAAAATATAAGGATATGGGAAAAGTAGTGACGTTGGCTGACATCCGTGTCACCACCGTCAGCGTCTTAGCGGAGAAACGTCCGTATCTCCGTAACGGTATGAGATAGCTTGAATCTGACAAAAGATTCGAAGCCAAAGTGGGGGGGAAGGGGGGGATCGATCACCCTAAGTAGAGTTTGCTTCCCTAAGGGAGGTGGTAGGGGTAGTTTTAGAATTTAGTAAAGAAAATATATGATGCAGTACGTGGCGAAAATCAATAGATGGCGCCACCGACAACGTCTTAAAGGAGGTTGGGCGGTTATCTCGTAAACGGTAAGACTTAGAGTAAATCTGAGAAAAGATTCAAGTTCAAATTGGGGGGTAGGGGGGATCAACAACCCTCGCTACCCATTAAGACACTCAGGGGTTAGATAGGAGGGGTTTGAGAGATTAAGATAAAAATAATAAAGTGTATATGTGTGTAATGGGTAATACCCGTGTGTCAATGTGTTAGTGAATGGTGTGTGTGTAGGCAACTTGAGACAACCTACTGGAGGGAAGCTGGAAGATGGGGGACACCACGGGCACCCCTGCCGATCCGCAGAGCGGGCACAGCAGGTCCGTACCCAGGAGTCTTCCCGCCCTAAAGCCCTAACAAGTGGACCGGCCCGGTTCCCAGAGGAGTGCAATGGGAGACTAGCTCCCTTCCTAAGGTAGACGGACAAGACGACCTTGGGGGGACACAGCACGAGCACCTCCGAGGGGTGAGAAGGAGGGACTGAGTTAGCCTCCCCCCCAACGGAGCCACGGCTGAGAATGACTCAAGTTGCCGGTGTGTAGGTGTGTGTATAGTGTGAAAGTCGCGATGTGCAGACTGGATGGCGTATCAAAAGGGCAATTCCAAAAGGATTGCAGACTCGATGGCAGCGGCCTCGTGGGCTGGTTGTAGCGTTCCGGCACTGAATACGTCCGTTCGCACGGAGAGCTGGCAGCGGAATAATTACCAAGACATGGATTTCTTACGAAAGTCCACCTTGCTATCGTACCATTTCGGAGCAAAATACGATCTCTTCCTCTCGCCTCCGGTGCGCTTCTCGGATTGTTTGTACTCCACTCCTCCTCCGACTTTCGCGTTTCGGAGAGTGTCGGGGGCGCGTAACGAGGGCGCCTTGCGCCGCGGCGCCCGTCAGGGTTCCACCCTGTCGGCCGTGGCGGCGCCAGGCGTTTGGCGAGCCCAGTTCGTGTGCAGCGGGTCGTCAAAATACGGGTTGTCGTCCTGTCGAAGGCGTACCCGGGAATAAACGTTGCACACGTTTCTACCGGGGTCGATTCCTCGAGATCCGAGGTAACGTACGTTCGAGGCCATCCTTCACCTGGTATTGGACGCGCTCGCGACCCGGTGGGCCGCGCGCCGGCCGCGGAAAGCGGCCCCGAGAAGACGGTCCCTTCGGACGCCTTCCCCCTGACTCGGCGCCTGTCAAACCTTCCTCCTGTTCCTCCCCGGTGCCTGTCCCGTAAGCGGACGTTTATGCATTTTTCGACGACTCGGGGGCGTCGCGACGCACCCACCTCCCGCGCCCGTGGGAAAGGATTATCGAGTCGCAAATGGAGACGGAGTCACCCGTTAAGCGCACGCCTTACGACGCGTCCGCGTGGGCTTCGAAATGGTTGCATGGGGTGGCCGAAGGGGAAAAAGAAATGAACTGTACGCACGCGAATGGGACGTCAAAGTTCACGTACAACAAAGTCGAGGATGGCGCCGAATTATGCTTTAGCCCCGTGAGCGGGCGGGAAAAACAATGTAGTAGCCGAGGGCGCGCAGTGGCGACCCGGCCGTGACGAGTTTGCTCCGTCTCCAACGGCTTCGGACGTCGGTACCTCGTTGCGGGATGATGAATTTGTAGCAACCGGCATGTCTTCGGAAACGAAATGATACTTCATCACGGGAAAACTCTTATTGTCGTTGAAACGGCGCCACATCCACGTTTCCGCGGATGTCTACCCTAGTTTCCTTGCACGTCTTTCGAAGAGGAGAGTCGTCTGCCGTCGACTTGTTATCGCGTACATTTCTTTTATTAACCTTCCTTATCTGTGCGATGCGTTGGATGTGCTTTTCTCCACGGTGCCGTCAAGTTACGGAATACACCCCTACGACCTTAAAAAAAAATCCCTCCCACACACACGCTGTATGTCACGTTAAATGACCCTGTGTGATGGGATACCTCGGGGACGTAGTCAACGTGAAAGCGACTCCTTGAAAACCAGGCTCTCGTAAGCGTACGTAATTCGTGTCGGCAATTTCGCTCGGTACACATCCCCCGCCGTACGTCTTATTCACGGAAACGGCGAAAATAGGGCGCATCGCGGGATTGTATGCGCGATCATTACGATGGGAATCGCCATAAGCAAATAGGACAGATGCGTTTAACTCAATAATATCCACATCCCTTTCGTCGTAGTTGCGGAGCTATGACGGCTTGTATTCGTGTCACAATATTTTTCAGTTGCTTCCAACCTAATTTCACATCGTTTCCACTTGTTTCCAATCGACATAATGTGTGTCAAGCATATGGATCTTGTTTTTTACCTCCATGCCGTTGGAATAATATCTTTCATTAGAGCAATGGTCGACTTTTCCTTGTAACTTTCGAGGGTCGGGATAGTGATTGACGGATAAGGTAGAGTGAATAGCCCTTACCTGGAAAACATTCCTGTGAATAAATAAAAAAAACGTGGGAAAAAGCCGTCGGGGCGTGATGCGGCGTTCAATAGTGATGACAGATTATACTATCTGGCGTAGGAAAGACTTGAACACGATTTTTCCTGGGATCGTAATCAGGGATCCAGGCTGGTTTCCAGTGCTTGCGGGGTTGGGGGGACTAGGGGCGGCATTAACAGCCGGAACCGTTCATTCCTCTACGACCTCTCTTTCGTGGAACTCTATCACCGTCGACAGTTCACGGAACATCATTTCTCGGTTCTGTCTCGAAGAAGCCCCTGTGTTAATTCAATTACTCAGTATCTACTTCGTTCTGCATTACTTAATCAATACATGTGGACCCATCAAATATTTCATCCCCGTTCATTGTTGATTCCTTGAGGTTCTTAGCGATGCGGAAGCAACTTTATCGTCACGAGTAATAAAAGAACGATGATTAACAATTTTAAGCTGTCTGGTACCTAGCACATCACCATAAAAGATACGAAATAAGCATTCCAGTGAACAGGAAAACAAATTGTCGTCTTTTCCCCGGCCAATCTGGGATCATTGCAATGTGAAGCGAAAGTCAATCAGGAGTTAAGAGGATTCAATCCACTCACGATGAAGTAGACGACTGAAGGTTGCGTAGGTCTATGTGCACGTTCGTGTGTGTTAGTTTCTAGTGTTCATATGTAAATGACAGTTGTGTCAATGGGGGAACGTTATTCGAAAGTAACACTAGTTGACTCGAATTTAATCATTCTTATTACCAGTAGTTGCATTGCAAAATTTGACATTATCACGGCAGGAGGTAGGTGATGACTGTCATAAATGTTCGCTAATGGAGGACGTTTGTCATCCATTCCGAGATTTTGAAAAAAAAACTGTCTCCGTTTACATATCGCTGCGTACCCGAGATATTTTACTAATTTGGTACTCTGTGTGGATGAATTTATTAACAGATGTCATAAGGGTGATTTCAACTACACAAATTTGACAAAGTTCAATGTTAAGTATTAACGCCTCGCTGTGACTGGTATGACATTACATGATATCCCGGTGATTAAGCATCACCACAACTGCTAAGGTAATTAATCGTCATGGTGTATATCATGAGTCTTAAAATCACACGATCGTTATGAAATTTACACCGCTTCACGGCTCGTCGGCATTTTCTCCCGTCCGTAGTTAAGTTGTATGTTACTAAGTTGCCTAGGCAAGGACGTTATTCCATTCCATTCCCGGCCACTGTTACTAGGTGAATCTGATTAAATATCGCTTCACGAATCACTATTGTCCTCAAAGCCGAGCGTCCTTCGGTTAACGCCACTGCGGGAAATCGGTTGTCGAATACGGTGAAGTGACGATCTCGTGTACCTAGTGTCAAAATGCGGCCGGGGTGGATTCTTCAATGGGGCTAATGCGGTAAAGATTTTCACCAAATTTGCAGAAAGTAGAAATGCTAAAAGGACGGACAGGTAGGCACATGCGGCAACCTTTTTCGTCAGAAATGCACTCGGAAAGAAAGCACTTGTAGGAAGAGTCGCCTTAATGAAAACGTTATGCAATCATCTCATAAATGATTATACCGGCCGCTAATTTTAAAGATTTTTCTTTCACGTCAAACTTCGACCTCTTTTCCCTAGATTTCATTTCCCTAATCCCGCAAAGAAATAAACAACATTAACGTATGTCCTTCCATCCCTTGTGTATCAACGTAATAAAATTAGCGGGTAAGTTGGGACTGGGACCATTTAACTTTTGCCTAGAGAAACATTTTCTGTTCTGTGGCGTGACAAGACAAGTAAAGATTTCTGGAAAGGTTAATTTCGTTCAAAAGAAGGGGAATGAGCCGTCTCGCACCGGAAAAACCTTCGTGTCCCGCGGAAGGGACCCCGGTTCAAAACTATAACAAGAATCGGTCATTTGGAGGCATGGTGATCAAAGAACTGGTCTACTTGTCACGTCTGTCTCGATGCATTTGTAATCAATTGCTGATAAATCGTTGCAGTATCGCAAAAAAAAAATTGCGGAAAAGGATGAAAAATCACTCAATCGACTTTAAAATACTTGGGGGATTCGTTCAGAGGAGGTTTATCAACATTGTTTCAGCGAGATGCCGATTTCCCAAGAAGGAAACCCGATGCCCATTACATAAATTGTTATTTGTGCGAATGATGCTGATTCCATATGCTGTTAACGACGATGCATTCCGTAGAAATAGTTTCTGGGAATTGATTGATTGGATAGAATTAGCACAATGGAAAATCCACGGAAGCGCTCACTGCCCGCCATTTTGTTTATTGCGACGCCTGCTCGTCACGACTTGGTGAATGTACAAGGAACGCTGTTGCCCAGCTGCGTTCTATGCTTGCGAGGTTTCCACAGAAATTTCTTCCTCGTGCGGAATGCCACGTGGGTCATTGCGACAGCCCTTTTCTGGTTAACGTAGAAACTTGGGGCGAGGACGGGTCGCATTACCTGCCTGCCTCCTCGCGTTGAACCCCCGAGGAGTTTTACGACGTAGCGGATGGGACGGGAGGTTAAGCGGAATTAGCCTTCGCGGAAAAACGGCCGCGTGGGAAGGGCATGTGGGAACCTGTCATTTACTGCCCCTGGAAGTGAAGCAGGAGCAACGTGACCACAAGCGTACCAGTTTCGGAGGGAGACGGACGCCGTGAATCCATATTATTTTTGACGGAGGGAGACATGTAAGTCAAGGCTTACGTCTGAGAAACGAGCATAGCAGGTCAGTGGTTTGAAAAGTACTGGGTGAAAGGGAAGTAATCATGGGAATATAATATTTTTTCCTTAATATCTCGACGGTCATTTTCATCAAATGCAGACGCATAGCAGTAGAAAATATAATTGAATAGGAGGTAAGAAATTCGTCCATCTTTTATTGTCATAAGTTTCTCCTTTACATTTACTCTATTTTTTCGTGAACCGCGCGCGTGCACACCAGGTAAGTAGTTGGTGAATCGGAGGAAAGCGTGGGACTCTAATTTTCCAGGTTTTTACGTTTATTTATGTACGTCCTTTGCGGCCGAGTATTGACGATTGCCCATCGCAGTCGGGTATTTGAAAACTGAAGATTATTTCATGGCCCTTAGAAGGGCCGTTAGGATGCATCAAAGCAATCCCGTCGAGGAATTTACTTTGAGCTGGTGTACTTGGTGACGGCCTTGGTCCCCTCGGAGACGGCGTGCTTGGCCAGCTCACCGGGAAGCAAGAGCCTGACGGCGGTCTGCACCTCCCGGCTGGTGATGGTGGAGCGCTTGTTGTAGTGAGCCAGGCGAGAAGCTTCGGCGGCGATTCTCTCGAAAATATCGTTGACGAAGCTGTTCATGATGCTCATGGCCTTGCTGGAGATTCCGGTGTCGGGGTGCACCTGCTTCAGCACTTTGTAGATGTAGATTGCGTAGCTCTCCTTCCTCCTGCGCTTCTTCTTCTTGTCTCCCTTGGAGATGTTCTTCTGGGCCTTGCCCGCTTTCTTCGCAGCCTTTCCGCTCGTCTTGGGTGGCATGGTGATCACGTTCGGCGAACGGGGTCGATTTCAGTATTTTCGCCGATCATCAGTCGCCTGCTTATGTACCCCTGGTCCGTTCCGTGAGCCGAATCTCCTCGACGACCAATCACGTAAAAGCATGATGTGGCGTCGCTAGGACGGCGGCAGCCTATATAAATGCGCCCAGGAGTCTGACAGCGATTAGACAGCACTACCAGATAAAGAAGCATTCAGCCATGTCCGGACGAGGAAAGGGAGGAAAAGTGAAGGGGAAGTCCAAGTCCCGCTCCAGCAGGGCCGGTCTTCAGTTTCCGGTCGGTCGTATCCACCGTCTGCTCCGCAAGGGGAACTATGCCGAGCGTGTTGGTGCCGGTGCCCCAGTCTACTTGGCCGCCGTCATGGAGTACCTGGCCGCGGAAGTCCTCGAGTTGGCCGGTAACGCTGCCAGGGACAACAAGAAGACGAGAATCATCCCTCGTCACTTGCAGTTGGCCATCCGCAACGACGAGGAGTTGAATAAGCTCCTGTCGGGCGTTACCATCGCTCAGGGAGGTGTCCTTCCGAACATCCAGGCGGTGCTCCTGCCCAAGAAGACTGAGAAGAAGGCATAAGCATCACGCTGTGCGCATAAAAGGTCCTTTTCAGGACCAGAACATACTAGAGAGATGTACGCGATAAATGTCATGTGAAAAAAATAATAATAACAATAAACGTAATAAGCATAGCGAATGAAACGTGGAGCTATAATTGGGCTAAGGTAAACGATGGGAAATAAAGCGTATAAAAAGTGAAAGCGTTTGTGCTGAAATGCAACGAAGAATGATTGAAGGTGACACTGCTTCGTTTACAATGTATTTCATAGTCTGTCATAAAATTTCACCTGCAATCTGCCGCTTAACTACGTTATTTCTTGTTAACATGTATGGTTGCAACGGCGCGATACACATTGTCGCCAGTCCGTTGCCACGTGCTTATTCATGTACGGTTGCAACGGCGCGATATACATTGTTGCCACGTGCTTATTCATGTACGGTTGCAACGGCGCGAAGTACATTGTTGCCCCGTGCTTATTCCTGTACGGTTGCAACGGCGCGATATACATTGTCGCCAGTCCGTTGCCACGTGCTTATTCCGATTCGCTGACAATGTCTTTAACGTCGGTAAAGGCTCATACAATTTCAACTCTATTATCACCGCCATTTTTTTTTTGCGTTCGAACAGGTCTTACTTTACTATTTATCGCCGTCACACACGCTATGGCGAATAGGGAATAATTTTTCGTTCCGTTATGGCAAAGGATTGGCTCCATCTCTGAACATTGTATTGGTCCTTAGAAGGACCTTTTTTATCGACGTACGCCGGGTGTCGGATGGCGATCCCGTCGCGTCGTGTCTAACCGCCAAACCCGTAGAGAGTGCGGCCCTGTCGCTTGAGTGCGTACACGACGTCCATGGCTGTGACGGTCTTCCTCTTGGCGTGTTCGGTGTAGGTGACGGCGTCGCGAATAACGTTCTCAAGGAACACCTTGAGCACACCGCGCGTCTCCTCGTAGATGAGTCCGGAGATACGCTTCACTCCACCTCGGCGGGCGAGACGGCGGATGGCCGGCTTGGTGATGCCCTGGATGTTATCGCGGAGAACTTTGCGATGACGTTTGGCTCCTCCCTTTCCCAGGCCTTTTCCTCCCTTGCCGCGTCCAGTCATCTCTGTAGTCTGCTCGTAGTAAGGGCTGCTGTCTGATGACCTGAAATGCACCTTCGCCGGTATTTATAAACGTCGCCGCCGCGGCGATGACGTACCCGACCTCTCCACCAATCAGCGTCGCCCGTACTATCTGGCGCCATTCTCGGAAGTGCTTAAAAGACGGCGTTGACCCGGCTTTTTACAGATCGCAGAAATGGCACGTACGAAGCAGACAGCCCGCAAGTCCACCGGAGGAAAGGCCCCGAGGAAGCAGCTGGCCACCAAGGCCGCTCGCAAGAGCGCGCCGGCGACGGGAGGCGTCAAGAAGCCCCACAGGTACCGCCCCGGTACCGTGGCCCTTCGTGAGATCAGGAGATACCAGAAGAGCACGGAGCTCCTCATCCGCAAGCTGCCCTTCCAGCGCCTGGTGCGTGAGATCGCCCAGGACTTCAAGACCGATCTTCGGTTCCAGAGCTCCGCCGTCATGGCTCTCCAGGAGGCCAGCGAGGCTTACCTAGTGGGTCTCTTTGAGGACACCAACCTCTGCGCCATCCACGCTAAGCGTGTGACCATCATGCCCAAGGACATCCAGCTGGCCCGCCGTATCCGCGGAGAGCGAGCTTAGAAAGCTACTTTCGGCCGAAAAACAAAGGTCCTTTTCAGGACCAGTACATACTTAAAAGTTTGAATTTAGCACGATCGCACAATAATTAACGACGATGTAAATCCATTGGAATGATGGACGACATGAAATTTCCTTTGCGCATGGCAAGTGCGTTTGCACGGCTACGCATGAAATGAGATGAAATAAAAGTTCGTGCGATGCTTACCTGACGCGCTTAACGAAAAGAAAACAATACTCCGTGACGTGTTGTTCATTTTACACGTTCTATGAATGTTATTCTTAATTTTTTTTTTCGTCCGTCCATGTCGCATCATCAATTTTAAATAGGACCGTTGTTTTTGCATGGCATTAATCATGATAAATGTTAACTTTGGGCGTGCTCAGTGGCGTGGGCATTGAGTGGCAAGCATCTTTGGAAGACATGATGGTCCTAAAAAGGACCGAGATTGGACGCTGTCTGCTGTCCTAGGTGCGCCGGTGGCGAAGCAGTGATGGTTCACTTCTTTTTCTGGGCGGCGGAAGGTTTCTTGGCGGCGGGCTTGGCCTTGGTGGGCGTCTTCTTGGGCTTGGGGGTCTTGGGTTTGGTGGCCGCCTTTTTCGCCTTCGACGGGGACTTTGCCGCCTTGGCGGCGGGTTTCCCAGCCGCCGGCTTCTTCTTTGGCTTGTCCGCCGCCTTCTTCGCCTTCTTGGCTGGTGGCGCGGACTTGCTTCGCTCCTTGGGCGCGGACCTCTTGGTGCCACTGGACGCCTTCTCGGAGGACTTCTTGGCTCCGACCGCTTTCGGTTTCTTTACTCCCGTCTTCTTGACGACCTTTTTCGCCTTGGTCGTCCCGCTGGCTGCCGCGGGTGCGGCCTTCTTGCTGTGGCTCAGCTTGAAGGAACCTGAGGCGCCCTTTCCCTTGGTCTGGACGAGAGTTCCGGCGGTGACGGCCGCCTTGAGGTACTTCTTGATGAAAGGCGAGAGCCTCTCGGCGTCCACTTTGTAGCTGGCTGCGATGTACTTCTTGATGGCTTGAAGGGAAGAGCCACCGCGCTCCTTGAGGCCCTTGACTGCGTTGTTAACCATCTCGGAAGTGGGCGGGTGCGACGGCTTTGCGCGAGCCTTCTTGGCTGCTCCGCCCTTGCTGGCCTTCTTGGAAGCCGCGGAGGTTCCTGAAGAAGGCAGGGGTTTTACTGCGACGGTGCCCGAAGGCTGGGCTGCCGGTGGTGCGGCTGCCGCTGCTCCAGATGCTGCGTCTGCCATGTTATCGGCTGCTGCGTGATGATAGAAAGAGAAAATTACCAAGACATGGATTTCTTACGAAAGTCCACCTTGCTATCGTACCATTTCGGAGCAAAATACGATCTCTTCCTCTCGCCTCCGGTGCGCTTCTCGGATTGTTTGTACTCCACTCCTCCTCCGACTTTCGCGTTTCGGAGAGTGTCGGGGGCGCGTAACGAGGGCGCCTTGCGCCGCGGCGCCCGTCAGGGTTCCACCCTGTCGGCCGTGGCGGCGCCAGGCGTTTGGCGAGCCCAGTTCGTGTGCAGCGGGTCGTCAAAATACGGGTTGTCGTCCTGTCGAAGGCGTACCCGGGAATAAACGTTGCACACGTTTCTACCGGGGTCGATTCCTCGAGATCCGAGGTAACGTACGTTCGAGGCCATCCTTCACCTGGTATTGGACGCGCTCGCGACCCGGTGGGCCGCGCGCCGGCCGCGGAAAGCGGCCCCGAGAAGACGGTCCCTTCGGACGCCTTCCCCCTGACTCGGCGCCTGTCAAACCTTCCTCCTGTTCCTCCCCGGTGCCTGTCCCGTAAGCGGACGTTTATGCATTTTTCGACGACTCGGGGGCGTCGCGACGCACCCACCTCCCGCGCCCGTGGGAAAGGATTATCGAGTCGCAAATGGAGACGGAGTCACCCGTTAAGCGCACGCCTTACGACGCGTCCGCGTGGGCTTCGAAATGGTTGCATGGGGTGGCCGAAGGGGAAAAAGAAATGAACTGTACGCACGCGAATGGGACGTCAAAGTTCACGTACAACAAAGTCGAGGATGGCGCCGAATTATGCTTTAGCCCCGTGAGCGGGCGGGAAAAACAATGTAGTAGCCGAGGGCGCGCAGTGGCGACCCGGCCGTGACGAGTTTGCTCCGTCTCCAACGGCTTCGGACGTCGGTACCTCGTTGCGGGATGATGAATTTGTAGCAACCGGCATGTCTTCGGAAACGAAATGATACTTCATCACGGGAAAACTCTTATTGTCGTTGAAACGGCGCCACATCCACGTTTCCGCGGATGTCTACCCTAGTTTCCTTGCACGTCTTTCGAAGAGGAGAGTCGTCTGCCGTCGACTTGTTATCGCGTACATTTCTTTTATTAACCTTCCTTATCTGTGCGATGCGTTGGATGTGCTTTTCTCCACGGTGCCGTCAAGTTACGGAATACACCCCTACGACCTTAAAAAAAAATCCCTCCCACACACACGCTGTATGTCACGTTAAATGACCCTGTGTGATGGGATACCTCGGGGACGTAGTCAACGTGAAAGCGACTCCTTGAAAACCAGGCTCTCGTAAGCGTACGTAATTCGTGTCGGCAATTTCGCTCGGTACACATCCCCCGCCGTACGTCTTATTCACGGAAACGGCGAAAATAGGGCGCATCGCGGGATTGTATGCGCGATCATTACGATGGGAATCGCCATAAGCAAATAGGACAGATGCGTTTAACTCAATAATATCCACATCCCTTTCGTCGTAGTTGCGGAGCTATGACGGCTTGTATTCGTGTCACAATATTTTTCAGTTGCTTCCAACCTAATTTCACATCGTTTCCACTTGTTTCCAATCGACATAATGTGTGTCAAGCATATGGATCTTGTTTTTTACCTCCATGCCGTTGGAATAATATCTTTCATTAGAGCAATGGTCGACTTTTCCTTGTAACTTTCGAGGGTCGGGATAGTGATTGACGGATAAGGTAGAGTGAATAGCCCTTACCTGGAAAACATTCCTGTGAATAAATAAAAAAAACGTGGGAAAAAGCCGTCGGGGCGTGATGCGGCGTTCAATAGTGATGACAGATTATACTATCTGGCGTAGGAAAGACTTGAACACGATTTTTCCTGGGATCGTAATCAGGGATCCAGGCTGGTTTCCAGTGCTTGCGGGGTTGGGGGGACTAGGGGCGGCATTAACAGCCGGAACCGTTCATTCCTCTACGACCTCTCTTTCGTGGAACTCTATCACCGTCGACAGTTCACGGAACATCATTTCTCGGTTCTGTCTCGAAGAAGCCCCTGTGTTAATTCAATTACTCAGTATCTACTTCGTTCTGCATTACTTAATCAATACATGTGGACCCATCAAATATTTCATCCCCGTTCATTGTTGATTCCTTGAGGTTCTTAGCGATGCGGAAGCAACTTTATCGTCACGAGTAATAAAAGAACGATGATTAACAATTTTAAGCTGTCTGGTACCTAGCACATCACCATAAAAGATACGAAATAAGCATTCCAGTGAACAGGAAAACAAATTGTCGTCTTTTCCCCGGCCAATCTGGGATCATTGCAATGTGAAGCGAAAGTCAATCAGGAGTTAAGAGGATTCAATCCACTCACGATGAAGTAGACGACTGAAGGTTGCGTAGGTCTATGTGCACGTTCGTGTGTGTTAGTTTCTAGTGTTCATATGTAAATGACAGTTGTGTCAATGGGGGAACGTTATTCGAAAGTAACACTAGTTGACTCGAATTTAATCATTCTTATTACCAGTAGTTGCATTGCAAAATTTGACATTATCACGGCAGGAGGTAGGTGATGACTGTCATAAATGTTCGCTAATGGAGGACGTTTGTCATCCATTCCGAGATTTTGAAAAAAAAACTGTCTCCGTTTACATATCGCTGCGTACCCGAGATATTTTACTAATTTGGTACTCTGTGTGGATGAATTTATTAACAGATGTCATAAGGGTGATTTCAACTACACAAATTTGACAAAGTTCAATGTTAAGTATTAACGCCTCGCTGTGACTGGTATGACATTACATGATATCCCGGTGATTAAGCATCACCACAACTGCTAAGGTAATTAATCGTCATGGTGTATATCATGAGTCTTAAAATCACACGATCGTTATGAAATTTACACCGCTTCACGGCTCGTCGGCATTTTCTCCCGTCCGTAGTTAAGTTGTATGTTACTAAGTTGCCTAGGCAAGGACGTTATTCCATTCCATTCCCGGCCACTGTTACTAGGTGAATCTGATTAAATATCGCTTCACGAATCACTATTGTCCTCAAAGCCGAGCGTCCTTCGGTTAACGCCACTGCGGGAAATCGGTTGTCGAATACGGTGAAGTGACGATCTCGTGTACCTAGTGTCAAAATGCGGCCGGGGTGGATTCTTCAATGGGGCTAATGCGGTAAAGATTTTCACCAAATTTGCAGAAAGTAGAAATGCTAAAAGGACGGACAGGTAGGCACATGCGGCAACCTTTTTCGTCAGAAATGCACTCGGAAAGAAAGCACTTGTAGGAAGAGTCGCCTTAATGAAAACGTTATGCAATCATCTCATAAATGATTATACCGGCCGCTAATTTTAAAGATTTTTCTTTCACGTCAAACTTCGACCTCTTTTCCCTAGATTTCATTTCCCTAATCCCGCAAAGAAATAAACAACATTAACGTATGTCCTTCCATCCCTTGTGTATCAACGTAATAAAATTAGCGGGTAAGTTGGGACTGGGACCATTTAACTTTTGCCTAGAGAAACATTTTCTGTTCTGTGGCGTGACAAGACAAGTAAAGATTTCTGGAAAGGTTAATTTCGTTCAAAAGAAGGGGAATGAGCCGTCTCGCACCGGAAAAACCTTCGTGTCCCGCGGAAGGGACCCCGGTTCAAAACTATAACAAGAATCGGTCATTTGGAGGCATGGTGATCAAAGAACTGGTCTACTTGTCACGTCTGTCTCGATGCATTTGTAATCAATTGCTGATAAATCGTTGCAGTATCGCAAAAAAAAAATTGCGGAAAAGGATGAAAAATCACTCAATCGACTTTAAAATACTTGGGGGATTCGTTCAGAGGAGGTTTATCAACATTGTTTCAGCGAGATGCCGATTTCCCAAGAAGGAAACCCGATGCCCATTACATAAATTGTTATTTGTGCGAATGATGCTGATTCCATATGCTGTTAACGACGATGCATTCCGTAGAAATAGTTTCTGGGAATTGATTGATTGGATAGAATTAGCACAATGGAAAATCCACGGAAGCGCTCACTGCCCGCCATTTTGTTTATTGCGACGCCTGCTCGTCACGACTTGGTGAATGTACAAGGAACGCTGTTGCCCAGCTGCGTTCTATGCTTGCGAGGTTTCCACAGAAATTTCTTCCTCGTGCGGAATGCCACGTGGGTCATTGCGACAGCCCTTTTCTGGTTAACGTAGAAACTTGGGGCGAGGACGGGTCGCATTACCTGCCTGCCTCCTCGCGTTGAACCCCCGAGGAGTTTTACGACGTAGCGGATGGGACGGGAGGTTAAGCGGAATTAGCCTTCGCGGAAAAACGGCCGCGTGGGAAGGGCATGTGGGAACCTGTCATTTACTGCCCCTGGAAGTGAAGCAGGAGCAACGTGACCACAAGCGTACCAGTTTCGGAGGGAGACGGACGCCGTGAATCCATATTATTTTTGACGGAGGGAGACATGTAAGTCAAGGCTTACGTCTGAGAAACGAGCATAGCAGGTCAGTGGTTTGAAAAGTACTGGGTGAAAGGGAAGTAATCATGGGAATATAATATTTTTTCCTTAATATCTCGACGGTCATTTTCATCAAATGCAGACGCATAGCAGTAGAAAATATAATTGAATAGGAGGTAAGAAATTCGTCCATCTTTTATTGTCATAAGTTTCTCCTTTACATTTACTCTATTTTTTCGTGAACCGCGCGCGTGCACACCAGGTAAGTAGTTGGTGAATCGGAGGAAAGCGTGGGACTCTAATTTTCCAGGTTTTTACGTTTATTTATGTACGTCCTTTGCGGCCGAGTATTGACGATTGCCCATCGCAGTCGGGTATTTGAAAACTGAAGATTATTTCATGGCCCTTAGAAGGGCCGTTAGGATGCATCAAAGCAATCCCGTCGAGGAATTTACTTTGAGCTGGTGTACTTGGTGACGGCCTTGGTCCCCTCGGAGACGGCGTGCTTGGCCAGCTCACCGGGAAGCAAGAGCCTGACGGCGGTCTGCACCTCCCGGCTGGTGATGGTGGAGCGCTTGTTGTAGTGAGCCAGGCGAGAAGCTTCGGCGGCGATTCTCTCGAAAATATCGTTGACGAAGCTGTTCATGATGCTCATGGCCTTGCTGGAGATTCCGGTGTCGGGGTGCACCTGCTTCAGCACTTTGTAGATGTAGATTGCGTAGCTCTCCTTCCTCCTGCGCTTCTTCTTCTTGTCTCCCTTGGAGATGTTCTTCTGGGCCTTGCCCGCTTTCTTCGCAGCCTTTCCGCTCGTCTTGGGTGGCATGGTGATCACGTTCGGCGAACGGGGTCGATTTCAGTATTTTCGCCGATCATCAGTCGCCTGCTTATGTACCCCTGGTCCGTTCCGTGAGCCGAATCTCCTCGACGACCAATCACGTAAAAGCATGATGTGGCGTCGCTAGGACGGCGGCAGCCTATATAAATGCGCCCAGGAGTCTGACAGCGATTGGATTCTTTGCTCAACCTTCGTTGAGGACGGACGTGTTTTTCTTCCGTCTGTGCGCCCTTTTTCTTTTGAAAAATCTCGTGCCGCCTTTGTGTTTTCTTAGTGCCGCCGTGCGGACCCTTTGTGCCCGCCGGAGCCGCCGCTCGCCCGACCGCCCAGGCAGGCCGGTCGCGTGCCACCCCCTCCCCCTGCAGCGCTCCCAGACTGCGCGTCGCCAGCTCGTGCAGGCCCCGCCGCCGCTCGGCCGTGGCCTTTCACTTTCCCCTCCCCTCCTTCCCCTCCTGCCCCGCTCAGCGGGCTTGTCATCGTTGGCGTCTATGTCCCGCTATGAATGTGCGCCCTTCACTGTATAATTAATTGATTATGCGTGTAAAAATTTCATCAAAAAAACACGTTGAAGGCCCGCTATTCCATCCCCGTGGTTGTCGGGACGCCAACATTAACCTCGGGACGCAATCCCTGCGTCGCCGGGCTATACTGCAATACCTTCCGTCTTCCGAGGATGCAATCTCGGAATCGTGTTTAACTCCGTCCGTCTCCTCTTCCGCGATGGCTGCATCTCCCGCGGAATCAGCTGTGGCAGCCGCGAGAGCTGCTCTTGCCGTTCTCTCAGTGAACGAGAGAGATGAGCTGCTCGCCGATCTCCGCACCTCGACGCCGACTCCTGCCGTTCGCCCGTCCAACGCCGCCTCCTCTGCTGCTCCTTCTGGTGCCGCAGACATCCGACTGACTTCTAGCACGCTCCCTGACACCACTCCTGCGCCTGTGCCAATGGACGTCGCGGTAGGAGCGGATCAGGATTCTCCGGTGAGTGACTCTTCCCTTACCGGTCAATATTCCGATATCTTGTCTTCGAAAAATGGCTATGTTTTTGAAAATGGTATTCCCCCCACCGCTGAAGACGGTTTTATCCTGGTTGCTAATAAGCGTCGTCGCTCCATGGCATCGGGCGCGATTACCGCTGCTCCGCCGTCTTCAACGGCGGTTCAGAACCGTTTCACGCTTCTGAGTGAACCGGTCACCTCTCCCCCCGCTAGCGTCCCGGCCGCCTCACGACCGGTTCAGCAGCCGCCCTCTGAAGCGACTCAGTCGCTTCCTACGCGCGCCGGTAGGATTCCTCCTTTTCGGCTTGCAGACATCTCGCAATGGGCTGAGCTACATGCTCGCATGCAGCGAGCTTGCTCAATTCCGCCCATTTCCCACTGCACAGGCAGGTCCACGGCTGTTGTAAAGTGCAGCAATATCACAGACTACAATTCAGTGAACGGAATCTTAAAAGAACTGAACATTCCGTTCGTCACCTACCAGCTCCCCGAGAACAAACGTAAGGAATTCGCTCTGCGAGGCGTCGCCCCATCAGTTTCGGATGGTACTATTCTTGAACAACTTCATTCGCTGGGTTTTCAGGTGCATTCAGTACGGCGCATTTACTCTACTCGTCCTTCAGACGAGGAGCGTAAATTAAAACTCAAGGCGGTCCCGAGTTACCCGACAAACGTGTGCCACATCTCTTGTGCAAGCGATATCGATACTGTGGCTTTTCAAAGCATTCACGCGCTCGCGGGACTCCGAGTCCAAATAACTCCATTTCGCAAGTCGGGTGATCCGGTGCAGTGCCATCGCTGTCAGCGCATCGGCCACACAAAAAACCTCTGCCACCTAAACCCGAATTGCGTTCGCTGCGGAGGCGCCCACTTGAGCTCCGCATGCGAAAAATCAAAGGAATCCCCCGCTACGTGTTTTCTCTGTCTTAAAGATCACCCAGCGAATTACCGGGGCTGTGAAATTCACCGTGAGGCGAAGAAAAAGAGCTTTGAACGACGCGCGGCCTCGGGCCGGGCGATTCCCGCCGGAATTCCTCCCCCCCTCTCCCGCTCCTTCGCCTCAGCTGTGGACTCGTCCTCGGCCTTCCCCGCCCTCCCCTCCAAGTCCCTTTCTCGACCGCATGGTCTTCCCTACCCTAGTGACTCCGCTACCCCTCCTCCTCCTCCGGCTTCCGCCCCAGCTCCCCCGCCCCCTTCTTCTAACGCGAACCCAGATGGCCCGGAACTTCTGCGCTGGTTTCGTTCCATCATGTCGGGTATTCAAAACGCTCCCACAATGCAGGAGAAAAAAATGTATATATTAGAACAGCTACTCTGTATGCACACATAATATGCACACGGGGATCTTAAGCACAAATTTAAAAATACTATCTTGGAACTGTAACGGCTTACACCACAAAAAACACGAACTTTTACACTACGCTACCACGCACCACATTGACATTATCCTCCTACAGGAAACCTTTCTAAAACCACACATTTCCTTCTACTCCGAACATTACATTACGCATAGATTGGACAGGAACACTCCAGGGGGAGGAGTAGCTGTTCTAATTAAACGTGATTTATCCCACTCTCTTCTGGACGTTCCCATTTTGACGAACATCGAGGCTCTAGGAATAAAAGTCCATACAACGCTAGGACACATTAACATTTATTCCATTTACAATAGTCCGGGTCGCTCACGTAAATTGAATAGAAACGATCTTTCTCTGCTGACGTCTCAGAGTAAGAACGGTTTGTTCGTCGGAGATTGGAATTCGAGACATGTCGCTTGGAATTGCTCGTCCACGAACACCAACGGCCGAACCCTTCTCGCCTTCATCGAGGGCAAACCCGTTTCCATCCTCGCCCCTTCCGAACCAACCCACGTGTCTCGGTCCCCGCGCACGTGCTCCGTAATTGATTTCGCCCTCTCGGTCAACCTCCCCTTCCACGAGCGTCCCTCGGTCATTCGAGACTTCGCCTCGGATCACTTTCCCCTTCTGTTTCGTCTTCCCCTTGGGCCGCAAGCCCATCTCCCCCCACTCCGCCAGGTCATTGACTGGGCTCGGTTCCCCGACACCCTTGCAAACAAACTCGAGCAGCTGTCCCCCCTTTCCTCCCCCACCCCCGAGATTCTCGACCGCCGTGCTTCGGCCGTCGCCGAAGCCTTTTCCGAGGCCAGACGATCGGTCACGAAGGATATTTTCAAACCACGTGCGGGCGAAGGGCGTCACCCTCTCCCCGCCGACATTCTCTTTAAAACCAAGCGTCGCAACGTTGCCAGACGTACCTGGCAGCGCGAAAGAACTCCCGATCTCAAAACCGCGTATAATAAACTCGCGGCGGAGGTAAAAAAGGCTATCTCAGCCTACTCCGCTCAGGAATGGCTCCGTCATATTGAATCCCTATCCTTTGAAGACAATTCCCTGTGGCGGTTGTCGAAATCTCTTCGTCGCCGCCCAAAAGCAACCAATCCCCCGATTAAATTCCGGGATTCATTTATTTTCGACCCACAGCGCAAGGCGGACATCCAGGCCGATCACCTCGAGTCCACCATGTCTGTGGATCCTTCCCCTTCTCCTCTCGATCCGGAAATCCGCCAGTTTCTAAACTCCATTCCTCCCAATTCGTCTTCTCTGGAACCGATCACCTCGGCTAAGGAGATTTCGTCTATCCTCTCTTCCCTTTCCCCGAGAAAAGCTCCCGGGTTGGACAACGTCTCAAACCGAGAATTAAAACTCGCCTCAAAAATCCCGTCCTTCCCGCTCATTCTTTCCGACCTTTTCAATCAGTGTTACATCTGTTCCCACTATCCTTCTCCTTGGAAACTTGGCAAAATCTTCCTTCTTCCCAAACCCGGAAAAGACGCAACCATTCCCGGTAATAGCCGTCCGATTACTTTACTCTCCAATATTTCGAAAATTTTTGAAAAAATCCTTCTAGATCGTCTCCAAAAACACGCCTCGGAAAATAACATCCTCCGCCCCGAACAGCTGGGCTTTCGAGAGCACGTGTCAGCAAACCACCAAGTCCTCCGCCTTTGTGAAAAAATCTCGCACGGATTTAACCAGAAAATGGTCACTGACGCTGTGTTTTTAGACGTCGCCAGAGCCTTTGACCGTGTCTGGCACGAAGGCCTCCTTTACAAACTCCACCTCTCCCGCTTTCCCTCCCCCCTTCTCCTTCTCATCCAAAGCTTCCTTTCGTGTCGGCAATTCGTCGTGACGTCAGGCGACTCTCTCTCTTCGTCGCGACAAGCGGGGGCGGGAGTGCCACAAGGCTCCCTCCTAAGCCCCCTTCTATTTAATATTTACGTGAACGATTTACCGTTTACTCCACTCACATCCATCCATATGTACGCTGACGACACCGCGATCGCAGCTTCATCTCGACAATGCCACACTAATATAACGAAATTAAATGCGCACCTAAGAAAAATACATACATGGACGAAAACATGGAAAATAAAAATCAACGCGGAAAAAAGTACACACGTTCACTTCGAACGTACTAATAAACTTCCATCGCACGTCCCTCTACTCCTCAACAAACATAGAATTCCACGAGCCTCGTCGCATCGCTTTCTGGGTATCGTCCTCGATTCAAAGCTCTCCTTCTCGCCTCAGATTGAATACTGCCGCCACAAGGCGGTAGTCGCGCGGAACCAACTCGGCTGCCTTACCGCCAATGGTTCCTCTCTCTCTCCAGCTCAAAGAATCCGGCTTTACACATCCATTATCCGCCCGCAGCTTCTCTACGGCTGCGAGGTTTTCGCCGTCCGCAAGTCGCTTTGGACCCAATTGGAAATTTTCCAGAATAAATCCATCCGGGCCTTGTTACGCATCAGCAAACTGACCCGGATGGCCGATGTCCGTCGCGCCCACAAACTCCCTTCCGTCGCGGAATTCATCCGCAAACAAGTGATGTCATTTCGCGCACGCTTAAAGCACACAGGTAACCCCCTCCTTAGAAATATCTGGGATTATCCCCCCCCACGAAAAAAAAATTATACACTGCCTAAAGATATTACTCTCCTATGAGTCTATCCTATTTCTGTTAATTTTAAATATCTTATTTCTTCCTAGATGTAACCGCTTCACGGACTTGCGCTTGTTTAGGTTAAGCAATAAGTATTTCTCCGCATCGATTCAAGTTTCCCCCGCCACTTTGGGAAGGCCGCTTCGCAGCCTTCCGCGGCGTCCGCTTTCAAGCCTCTGTTCTCTTTATTTCCGTTTTTATTCATTAATTTCTAAACTTCCCATTCTTAACAGGCCGCCTCACGGCATAATTCATTTTCAAACTTCCCACCCGCTTGCTCCAAACCGGTACGACAGCTAAGTAATCTACCGGCGCGCTTCACGCAATTATCACGTAATTACCCCACAAGGATAGCATTTAGAAATTCTAACTACAATAAACCAAATATGTATGTAAAATCCGAAAATTGTTAAAAGAAGAAAAAAAAAAAAAAAAAAAATATATATTTATATATATATATATATATTTATATATATATACAAAAAAAAAAAAAAAAAAAAAAATTAATAAATAAATAAAAAATAAATCTACAGACAGCATCCCTGAATAGGGATGAAAATAATACAAAAAAAAAAAAAAAGAATTTTAGCTGTTATTTAGCCTTAGTCACCTTTATTAACTTTAGCTGGGGAAGCACTTCCCCAGATTAGTTATTAAGTTTCTCTTTCACGCAAACACAAACACACACAGCCGCCAAGTTTTTCAAATGCCATTTTATATTCTCTTGTAAATTGACCGGTAAGGGTGAGTCTTTCTCACCGGTACGGTTTTAACATGCCCTCAATCATCGAGGGTGCCAATGACTGGTAGTGCTGACAGCGATTAGACAGCACTACCAGATAAAGAAGCATTCAGCCATGTCCGGACGAGGAAAGGGAGGAAAAGTGAAGGGGAAGTCCAAGTCCCGCTCCAGCAGGGCCGGTCTTCAGTTTCCGGTCGGTCGTATCCACCGTCTGCTCCGCAAGGGGAACTATGCCGAGCGTGTTGGTGCCGGTGCCCCAGTCTACTTGGCCGCCGTCATGGAGTACCTGGCCGCGGAAGTCCTCGAGTTGGCCGGTAACGCTGCCAGGGACAACAAGAAGACGAGAATCATCCCTCGTCACTTGCAGTTGGCCATCCGCAACGACGAGGAGTTGAATAAGCTCCTGTCGGGCGTTACCATCGCTCAGGGAGGTGTCCTTCCGAACATCCAGGCGGTGCTCCTGCCCAAGAAGACTGAGAAGAAGGCATAAGCATCACGCTGTGCGCATAAAAGGTCCTTTTCAGGACCAGAACATACTAGAGAGATGTACGCGATAAATGTCATGTGAAAAAAATAATAATAACAATAAACGTAATAAGCATAGCGAATGAAACGTGGAGCTATAATTGGGCTAAGGTAAACGATGGGAAATAAAGCGTATAAAAAGTGAAAGCGTTTGTGCTGAAATGCAACGAAGAATGATTGAAGGTGACACTGCTTCGTTTACAATGTATTTCATAGTCTGTCATAAAATTTCACCTGCAATCTGCCGCTTAACTACGTTATTTCTTGTTAACATGTATGGTTGCAACGGCGCGATACACATTGTCGCCAGTCCGTTGCCACGTGCTTATTCATGTACGGTTGCAACGGCGCGATATACATTGTTGCCACGTGCTTATTCATGTACGGTTGCAACGGCGCGAAGTACATTGTTGCCCCGTGCTTATTCCTGTACGGTTGCAACGGCGCGATATACATTGTCGCCAGTCCGTTGCCACGTGCTTATTCCGATTCGCTGACAATGTCTTTAACGTCGGTAAAGGCTCATACAATTTCAACTCTATTATCACCGCCATTTTTTTTTTGCGTTCGAACAGGTCTTACTTTACTATTTATCGCCGTCACACACGCTATGGCGAATAGGGAATAATTTTTCGTTCCGTTATGGCAAAGGATTGGCTCCATCTCTGAACATTGTATTGGTCCTTAGAAGGACCTTTTTTATCGACGTACGCCGGGTGTCGGATGGCGATCCCGTCGCGTCGTGTCTAACCGCCAAACCCGTAGAGAGTGCGGCCCTGTCGCTTGAGTGCGTACACGACGTCCATGGCTGTGACGGTCTTCCTCTTGGCGTGTTCGGTGTAGGTGACGGCGTCGCGAATAACGTTCTCAAGGAACACCTTGAGCACACCGCGCGTCTCCTCGTAGATGAGTCCGGAGATACGCTTCACTCCACCTCGGCGGGCGAGACGGCGGATGGCCGGCTTGGTGATGCCCTGGATGTTATCGCGGAGAACTTTGCGATGACGTTTGGCTCCTCCCTTTCCCAGGCCTTTTCCTCCCTTGCCGCGTCCAGTCATCTCTGTAGTCTGCTCGTAGTAAGGGCTGCTGTCTGATGACCTGAAATGCACCTTCGCCGGTATTTATAAACGTCGCCGCCGCGGCGATGACGTACCCGACCTCTCCACCAATCAGCGTCGCCCGTACTATCTGGCGCCATTCTCGGAAGTGCTTAAAAGACGGCGTTGACCCGGCTTTTTACAGATCGCAGAAATGGCACGTACGAAGCAGACAGCCCGCAAGTCCACCGGAGGAAAGGCCCCGAGGAAGCAGCTGGCCACCAAGGCCGCTCGCAAGAGCGCGCCGGCGACGGGAGGCGTCAAGAAGCCCCACAGGTACCGCCCCGGTACCGTGGCCCTTCGTGAGATCAGGAGATACCAGAAGAGCACGGAGCTCCTCATCCGCAAGCTGCCCTTCCAGCGCCTGGTGCGTGAGATCGCCCAGGACTTCAAGACCGATCTTCGGTTCCAGAGCTCCGCCGTCATGGCTCTCCAGGAGGCCAGCGAGGCTTACCTAGTGGGTCTCTTTGAGGACACCAACCTCTGCGCCATCCACGCTAAGCGTGTGACCATCATGCCCAAGGACATCCAGCTGGCCCGCCGTATCCGCGGAGAGCGAGCTTAGAAAGCTACTTTCGGCCGAAAAACAAAGGTCCTTTTCAGGACCAGTACATACTTAAAAGTTTGAATTTAGCACGATCGCACAATAATTAACGACGATGTAAATCCATTGGAATGATGGACGACATGAAATTTCCTTTGCGCATGGCAAGTGCGTTTGCACGGCTACGCATGAAATGAGATGAAATAAAAGTTCGTGCGATGCTTACCTGACGCGCTTAACGAAAAGAAAACAATACTCCGTGACGTGTTGTTCATTTTACACGTTCTATGAATGTTATTCTTAATTTTTTTTTTCGTCCGTCCATGTCGCATCATCAATTTTAAATAGGACCGTTGTTTTTGCATGGCATTAATCATGATAAATGTTAACTTTGGGCGTGCTCAGTGGCGTGGGCATTGAGTGGCAAGCATCTTTGGAAGACATGATGGTCCTAAAAAGGACCGAGATTGGACGCTGTCTGCTGTCCTAGGTGCGCCGGTGGCGAAGCAGTGATGGTTCACTTCTTTTTCTGGGCGGCGGAAGGTTTCTTGGCGGCGGGCTTGGCCTTGGTGGGCGTCTTCTTGGGCTTGGGGGTCTTGGGTTTGGTGGCCGCCTTTTTCGCCTTCGACGGGGACTTTGCCGCCTTGGCGGCGGGTTTCCCAGCCGCCGGCTTCTTCTTTGGCTTGTCCGCCGCCTTCTTCGCCTTCTTGGCTGGTGGCGCGGACTTGCTTCGCTCCTTGGGCGCGGACCTCTTGGTGCCACTGGACGCCTTCTCGGAGGACTTCTTGGCTCCGACCGCTTTCGGTTTCTTTACTCCCGTCTTCTTGACGACCTTTTTCGCCTTGGTCGTCCCGCTGGCTGCCGCGGGTGCGGCCTTCTTGCTGTGGCTCAGCTTGAAGGAACCTGAGGCGCCCTTTCCCTTGGTCTGGACGAGAGTTCCGGCGGTGACGGCCGCCTTGAGGTACTTCTTGATGAAAGGCGAGAGCCTCTCGGCGTCCACTTTGTAGCTGGCTGCGATGTACTTCTTGATGGCTTGAAGGGAAGAGCCACCGCGCTCCTTGAGGCCCTTGACTGCGTTGTTAACCATCTCGGAAGTGGGCGGGTGCGACGGCTTTGCGCGAGCCTTCTTGGCTGCTCCGCCCTTGCTGGCCTTCTTGGAAGCCGCGGAGGTTCCTGAAGAAGGCAGGGGTTTTACTGCGACGGTGCCCGAAGGCTGGGCTGCCGGTGGTGCGGCTGCCGCTGCTCCAGATGCTGCGTCTGCCATGTTATCGGCTGCTGCGTGATGATAGAAAGAGAAAATTACCAACCACGATGTTTCACCGGCTTTCTCCATGCCGGCTCCTTCCGCTGCCCAGCATTTCTGCTCTTCAGCGGTGATGCACTCGGCGAAACGCCCGGAATCCTAAGGGACTCCGTCAATATCGAACCTTTTCAAAGCATAAATGCCCGAAAAGGCCGAAAGGATGAAGTTCCCGAAGGACCCCGTCACTGTCGTACCATTTCGGAGCATGTGGCTCCGAAATGGCCGCTGGACTTTCTGCGTTTCGCCGGCGGCTGGTCTTCCTCGTTGCCGGTGCCCGCGCATGGACGTGGATGCTTATCCCACGGGAGAACCACAGCATCAGTGATGCTGCGGATTTCCCCGTGGGATGATGATGCCGCTCGATCCCGGAACATGGCCGTCCGCTCACGAAGGACTGCATCCAGTGGTGGTAATTTTCCGATTTCATAAAGCGCCTCGTTCCCTGGTTTCCAACCAAGGCGCAGCGTCGCCCGCAGACTCTTTCTGTCCGCGGTGCACAGGATTCTCTCCGCCTTCTTGCCCATAACGCCGCACCACGCAGGCGCCGCGTACGTGAGGTTGGGGCGAAGCACCGCCGCGAAAAGTTGAAGCCGCCGGCGGAGAGGAAGGCACGGATGGCCAAGTATGGGCGCGAGGAGATGCCGCCGAGATGCCGCAATCCCGGATGTCCGCTTGGCGTGGTTCACCATGTTGAGGCGCTTGTCGAGAAGTACGCCCAGGTAGAGAACGGATCTCTTCCAAGGAACTTCCGTGAGTCCGACGAGAATTTCGCCGGGCTCCTTCGGTCCCTTGGAAAAGACGATCGCCTGGGTTTTCTTCTCGTTGACGCCAAAGCGCCAAAGGGAAAACCACGCCGTGAGAGCGTCGACCGCCCGCTGCAGGTATCGCGCTGCCAGATGTTGCCGAGAAGAACGTGCCAAGATCGCTGAATCGTCGGCGTATGTTGCGACGAGGACGTTGGTTCCGAAGTCACCGGGGATGTCCGAAGAGTAGATATTGAAGAGGAGCGGCGAGAGCAGACTTCCCTGCGGAACGCCCGCTCGTATGCTCCTCTTCTCGGAGAGCGCGTCGCCCCAGCTGACCCGGAACGTCCTGCCGCGAAGCCATGATGCAGCGATGTTCGTCCACCAGCGAGGAAACCCGAAGCAATCAAGCTTCCACAGCAAGCCGTCATGCCACACCCGATCGAACGCCTTGCTGATGTCAAAGAAGGCGCCGACGGTGGAGTGCCGTCGGTTGAAACCTTCCGTGACGTAATTCAGCAGGCGCGCGATCTGATGAGTCGTGGAATGTTCGCTGCGGAAGCCGAATTGGTGCTCAGGTAGGATGTTCAGCTCCTCGGTGATGGCGATCAGGTGACGAAGAAGGACCCGCTCGAACAGTTTTCCCAGGCCGTCGAGCAAAGAGATTGGGCGATAATTCGCCGGCGAAGGTGATTTCCCTTCCTTAGGAATGCACACAACACGCGCCTCTTTCCACCGGGATGGGAAATACCCGATGGCGAGACACGCATTGAATATGCATAACATAAATGAGGCAAGGGAAATCGGCATCTGGGCGATTACGGCATTCGAGATACCGTCCGGCCCCGGTGCCTTCCGCGGCTTCAGAGTCTTTATGGCCCCTCTAAGGTCCTCCTCCACGATGGTCGGCGGCAGCTCTTCTCGGTCTCGGGAGTGGTGCGGCGTTCTCGGCGGGATGACACGGGAAGTCAGCGGATCGGGCTGGTCCATATCACCTTCGGAAGGAGAAAAGACGTCCTCCAAATGGACCGCCATCCCCGAAGCTTTCTCCTCCGGCGAGCGCAGAAATCCGTTGGCAGCAATCAGCGGGGCTTCCTCCCGGGACTCCCCGCGGAGGGACCTTGCCATTCTCCACATCGAGCCGTCTTCTGGAGAGAGAGAGGAAACCTTTTTCTCCCAGGAGGCGGTTCTCAGGGCCAGGATGTCGGTGCGAATACGGCGCTGGGCGGCGTTCAGCTGGGCCTTGTCGGACGGGCAGCGGGTGCTTTGAAAGCGGCGCCGCAGGCGATTTTTCTCCCGGATGTCCTCGCGGATGGATCGCGGAAGCGCCAGGTGGTTCCAGGAGCGACGGCAGGTTACGGGAATCGAAGCCGCTACCGCCGACTGCACGGTTTCCGTGATAAAATCAACCTGGCGGTCGATTTCATCGGGAGAACCAAGAGCCGGAGGCAGCGAAGTGGCCGTGATTCCGTCCGTAATCCTGCGCCGGAGAGAATCCCAGTCCGCTGCGGCGTAGTTCAAGGTTTTTCGCGTCTCAGCTTCCTTGGGGCGTCGTCCGAAGTGAAGAAGAACCGGCAGGTGGTCACTGTCAAGTGCAAAAAGCGCTCTCGCGGAGAGCGCTGAATGCAGCCCGGCGTACACAGCGATGTCCAAGACGTCGCTCGTTCCGCAGGTCGCGAAATGAGACGGCGTTCGAGGACCGATGACGGAGAGCCGCTCGGCCGAAGTCCACTGCCGCAGGCGATATCCCCGGGCGTTGGCAACCCGAGAATGCCAGTCCGGATGCTTCGCGTTGAAGTCCCCCGCGACGATCGCAGAAGTAGATTCCGCGAAGATCGACGCGAGTTCATCTGTGCGAAGCATCGCCTGAGGTGATATGTAGACCGAAGCAAGACGAAGAGGTCCCTCGCCGCACTCCAGGTCTATGGCAGTGGCTTCCGTTGAAAGAAATGGCCGTAGCGGGAAACGCTGTGCACGCAGGTGCTCCGCGACCAGGATCGCCGTTCCTCCTCCGCGGCGCGACCGGTCGTCGCGAAACACGCGGAAGCCTGGAACAGTCCACCGATCCCCTGGGCCCAGGAACGTCTCCTGCAGTAGAGCGACCTCACATCTCTGCCGAGACAGAAATGCGAGGAGCTCCGGCGTCTTCCTTGCCGTCGCGCCGCCCACGTTCCACGACGCGATGACGATGTTCCGGCGTTTCGGCAAGGAATTATCCATGTCGGGCCGCAAGGAGAGAAGGCAGCTGCTGCAGCGTCGCCGAGAGCACCTGGAGCTGGGACTGCAGAGCAGCCGAGATGGTGGCCAGCGTCCCCAGAACGCTGAGAAGGGCATCTCCGTCGGCGGCAGTGACAGAGTCCGGCGTGGCCCCCGAAAGGACCGACGGCTGCTGGGTCGCCGACGCTTGGAGACGGCGGCGCTCGCGCAGTGGAATGCGGAGCGATTCGGCCGTCTCAGTGGTGGTCGTGGATGGAGTTGGCAGCACCGGGAAATTCACGCCGAGGCGCGGACGTGGTGCAGGACGTTGTGGTGCCGGGCCGCGAGACGCGTCTCCTCCTCGCCAGGCGTTGGTCGTCCCCAAGGAAGGAACCTTCTTCGCCGACGCGTTGGGTGCGGCAGCAGGTGGTGCGGCCTTCGCGCCAGCTTGATTGGCGGCTCCTTTTCCGCGGCGTCCGCGGCGTTTTCTCGAGGGCTTTTCCTCGCGGCGCTCCTTCTCCATCCTCCACTTTTCGCAAAGTGGAGAAAAGGCCGTGTGCTCGCCGCCGCAGCTCGGGCACTTCTCGGCGCCTGTCCGCGGACAGTCCTGAAGGCAGTGGCCTTCCGAACAGCGCGGGCAACGTGGAGAGGCCGAACAAAAGAAGCTGCCGTGGCCGAAGCGGGAGCAACGGTGGCAGAGCTGCGGGTCCCGGTACACGTAGAGGCGTACGGAGACGATGCAATTGCCCACGCTCCGGATCGCCTTGATGGAGGAGATGGGCCAGGCTGCAGTCGTGGCGATGGCGACCACAAAAACGCCGATAGGTTTCCCTTCGGCGGTCAGCTGTCGTCCTCGTCGCGCGTTGATATCCATGGATCTCAGATCTTCAAGAAGATCCTCGACCCGATGGCGAGATGACAATCCCCGGAACGTAAAAGATGTCGTCTTCTCCTCTCCTACGCCCCAGGTTGACATCTGCGCGTCGGCAGCAGAAAGAGCAGCTCGTAGCGTCCGGAAATCATCCATGGTCCTGGTCTGGACCCGGGCAGATGATTCACCGTACGCCACGGTGAAGGATTGATCCGCGACCGAGGACCGGATCATTTCGCGAAACGCTTGTACGTCCTCGACATCGTAAACGATGAGCGGAGGAGGTCGAGCGCCGCGACTAGGGCGTGGTGGAGCACAAGCGGCGGACGAACCCTGCTCAGGAGGAGAGTCCGTTGCCATGGCGACCGGTTCGGATGAATCGGTCGCGGGGGCGAGAGCCGAGAACGAGTTGCTCGTCGGCACGGGCACGAATGCGTCGGCCGACGTGCGCGCACGTTTCAGAGCGGCGTCGCTCAGAGGCGTAAATGGCCGACGAACGCCGGGCCGAGATGGTGCAGTCGGCGTCTCCTTAAAAATGGGGGCGAGTATTTTAATCGTCCTCTTCGGGAAGACGAAGCCGTCGCTATCGACCGGCGAGCCGGGACGGGAGGCACCAGGCGACGCGGTAGTCGCCATGGCAGAAGAGGAGAGAGCTGAGCCCCTATCCACTGCTGACGGTGTGTTGCAGTCAGTGGATTGATGAGTTGGCGTGTATGGTCCTTTATTAATGTTGGTAAATGTTGTGTTGATACGCAGATCAGGAAGAAATCACAGGCCGGATAAGCGCACAGCCAAAAATTGAAAATTCAAAATTACCAAGACATGGATTTCTTACGAAAGTCCACCTTGCTATCGTACCATTTCGGAGCAAAATACGATCTCTTCCTCTCGCCTCCGGTGCGCTTCTCGGATTGTTTGTACTCCACTCCTCCTCCGACTTTCGCGTTTCGGAGAGTGTCGGGGGCGCGTAACGAGGGCGCCTTGCGCCGCGGCGCCCGTCAGGGTTCCACCCTGTCGGCCGTGGCGGCGCCAGGCGTTTGGCGAGCCCAGTTCGTGTGCAGCGGGTCGTCAAAATACGGGTTGTCGTCCTGTCGAAGGCGTACCCGGGAATAAACGTTGCACACGTTTCTACCGGGGTCGATTCCTCGAGATCCGAGGTAACGTACGTTCGAGGCCATCCTTCACCTGGTATTGGACGCGCTCGCGACCCGGTGGGCCGCGCGCCGGCCGCGGAAAGCGGCCCCGAGAAGACGGTCCCTTCGGACGCCTTCCCCCTGACTCGGCGCCTGTCAAACCTTCCTCCTGTTCCTCCCCGGTGCCTGTCCCGTAAGCGGACGTTTATGCATTTTTCGACGACTCGGGGGCGTCGCGACGCACCCACCTCCCGCGCCCGTGGGAAAGGATTATCGAGTCGCAAATGGAGACGGAGTCACCCGTTAAGCGCACGCCTTACGACGCGTCCGCGTGGGCTTCGAAATGGTTGCATGGGGTGGCCGAAGGGGAAAAAGAAATGAACTGTACGCACGCGAATGGGACGTCAAAGTTCACGTACAACAAAGTCGAGGATGGCGCCGAATTATGCTTTAGCCCCGTGAGCGGGCGGGAAAAACAATGTAGTAGCCGAGGGCGCGCAGTGGCGACCCGGCCGTGACGAGTTTGCTCCGTCTCCAACGGCTTCGGACGTCGGTACCTCGTTGCGGGATGATGAATTTGTAGCAACCGGCATGTCTTCGGAAACGAAATGATACTTCATCACGGGAAAACTCTTATTGTCGTTGAAACGGCGCCACATCCACGTTTCCGCGGATGTCTACCCTAGTTTCCTTGCACGTCTTTCGAAGAGGAGAGTCGTCTGCCGTCGACTTGTTATCGCGTACATTTCTTTTATTAACCTTCCTTATCTGTGCGATGCGTTGGATGTGCTTTTCTCCACGGTGCCGTCAAGTTACGGAATACACCCCTACGACCTTAAAAAAAAATCCCTCCCACACACACGCTGTATGTCACGTTAAATGACCCTGTGTGATGGGATACCTCGGGGACGTAGTCAACGTGAAAGCGACTCCTTGAAAACCAGGCTCTCGTAAGCGTACGTAATTCGTGTCGGCAATTTCGCTCGGTACACATCCCCCGCCGTACGTCTTATTCACGGAAACGGCGAAAATAGGGCGCATCGCGGGATTGTATGCGCGATCATTACGATGGGAATCGCCATAAGCAAATAGGACAGATGCGTTTAACTCAATAATATCCACATCCCTTTCGTCGTAGTTGCGGAGCTATGACGGCTTGTATTCGTGTCACAATATTTTTCAGTTGCTTCCAACCTAATTTCACATCGTTTCCACTTGTTTCCAATCGACATAATGTGTGTCAAGCATATGGATCTTGTTTTTTACCTCCATGCCGTTGGAATAATATCTTTCATTAGAGCAATGGTCGACTTTTCCTTGTAACTTTCGAGGGTCGGGATAGTGATTGACGGATAAGGTAGAGTGAATAGCCCTTACCTGGAAAACATTCCTGTGAATAAATAAAAAAAACGTGGGAAAAAGCCGTCGGGGCGTGATGCGGCGTTCAATAGTGATGACAGATTATACTATCTGGCGTAGGAAAGACTTGAACACGATTTTTCCTGGGATCGTAATCAGGGATCCAGGCTGGTTTCCAGTGCTTGCGGGGTTGGGGGGACTAGGGGCGGCATTAACAGCCGGAACCGTTCATTCCTCTACGACCTCTCTTTCGTGGAACTCTATCACCGTCGACAGTTCACGGAACATCATTTCTCGGTTCTGTCTCGAAGAAGCCCCTGTGTTAATTCAATTACTCAGTATCTACTTCGTTCTGCATTACTTAATCAATACATGTGGACCCATCAAATATTTCATCCCCGTTCATTGTTGATTCCTTGAGGTTCTTAGCGATGCGGAAGCAACTTTATCGTCACGAGTAATAAAAGAACGATGATTAACAATTTTAAGCTGTCTGGTACCTAGCACATCACCATAAAAGATACGAAATAAGCATTCCAGTGAACAGGAAAACAAATTGTCGTCTTTTCCCCGGCCAATCTGGGATCATTGCAATGTGAAGCGAAAGTCAATCAGGAGTTAAGAGGATTCAATCCACTCACGATGAAGTAGACGACTGAAGGTTGCGTAGGTCTATGTGCACGTTCGTGTGTGTTAGTTTCTAGTGTTCATATGTAAATGACAGTTGTGTCAATGGGGGAACGTTATTCGAAAGTAACACTAGTTGACTCGAATTTAATCATTCTTATTACCAGTAGTTGCATTGCAAAATTTGACATTATCACGGCAGGAGGTAGGTGATGACTGTCATAAATGTTCGCTAATGGAGGACGTTTGTCATCCATTCCGAGATTTTGAAAAAAAAACTGTCTCCGTTTACATATCGCTGCGTACCCGAGATATTTTACTAATTTGGTACTCTGTGTGGATGAATTTATTAACAGATGTCATAAGGGTGATTTCAACTACACAAATTTGACAAAGTTCAATGTTAAGTATTAACGCCTCGCTGTGACTGGTATGACATTACATGATATCCCGGTGATTAAGCATCACCACAACTGCTAAGGTAATTAATCGTCATGGTGTATATCATGAGTCTTAAAATCACACGATCGTTATGAAATTTACACCGCTTCACGGCTCGTCGGCATTTTCTCCCGTCCGTAGTTAAGTTGTATGTTACTAAGTTGCCTAGGCAAGGACGTTATTCCATTCCATTCCCGGCCACTGTTACTAGGTGAATCTGATTAAATATCGCTTCACGAATCACTATTGTCCTCAAAGCCGAGCGTCCTTCGGTTAACGCCACTGCGGGAAATCGGTTGTCGAATACGGTGAAGTGACGATCTCGTGTACCTAGTGTCAAAATGCGGCCGGGGTGGATTCTTCAATGGGGCTAATGCGGTAAAGATTTTCACCAAATTTGCAGAAAGTAGAAATGCTAAAAGGACGGACAGGTAGGCACATGCGGCAACCTTTTTCGTCAGAAATGCACTCGGAAAGAAAGCACTTGTAGGAAGAGTCGCCTTAATGAAAACGTTATGCAATCATCTCATAAATGATTATACCGGCCGCTAATTTTAAAGATTTTTCTTTCACGTCAAACTTCGACCTCTTTTCCCTAGATTTCATTTCCCTAATCCCGCAAAGAAATAAACAACATTAACGTATGTCCTTCCATCCCTTGTGTATCAACGTAATAAAATTAGCGGGTAAGTTGGGACTGGGACCATTTAACTTTTGCCTAGAGAAACATTTTCTGTTCTGTGGCGTGACAAGACAAGTAAAGATTTCTGGAAAGGTTAATTTCGTTCAAAAGAAGGGGAATGAGCCGTCTCGCACCGGAAAAACCTTCGTGTCCCGCGGAAGGGACCCCGGTTCAAAACTATAACAAGAATCGGTCATTTGGAGGCATGGTGATCAAAGAACTGGTCTACTTGTCACGTCTGTCTCGATGCATTTGTAATCAATTGCTGATAAATCGTTGCAGTATCGCAAAAAAAAAATTGCGGAAAAGGATGAAAAATCACTCAATCGACTTTAAAATACTTGGGGGATTCGTTCAGAGGAGGTTTATCAACATTGTTTCAGCGAGATGCCGATTTCCCAAGAAGGAAACCCGATGCCCATTACATAAATTGTTATTTGTGCGAATGATGCTGATTCCATATGCTGTTAACGACGATGCATTCCGTAGAAATAGTTTCTGGGAATTGATTGATTGGATAGAATTAGCACAATGGAAAATCCACGGAAGCGCTCACTGCCCGCCATTTTGTTTATTGCGACGCCTGCTCGTCACGACTTGGTGAATGTACAAGGAACGCTGTTGCCCAGCTGCGTTCTATGCTTGCGAGGTTTCCACAGAAATTTCTTCCTCGTGCGGAATGCCACGTGGGTCATTGCGACAGCCCTTTTCTGGTTAACGTAGAAACTTGGGGCGAGGACGGGTCGCATTACCTGCCTGCCTCCTCGCGTTGAACCCCCGAGGAGTTTTACGACGTAGCGGATGGGACGGGAGGTTAAGCGGAATTAGCCTTCGCGGAAAAACGGCCGCGTGGGAAGGGCATGTGGGAACCTGTCATTTACTGCCCCTGGAAGTGAAGCAGGAGCAACGTGACCACAAGCGTACCAGTTTCGGAGGGAGACGGACGCCGTGAATCCATATTATTTTTGACGGAGGGAGACATGTAAGTCAAGGCTTACGTCTGAGAAACGAGCATAGCAGGTCAGTGGTTTGAAAAGTACTGGGTGAAAGGGAAGTAATCATGGGAATATAATATTTTTTCCTTAATATCTCGACGGTCATTTTCATCAAATGCAGACGCATAGCAGTAGAAAATATAATTGAATAGGAGGTAAGAAATTCGTCCATCTTTTATTGTCATAAGTTTCTCCTTTACATTTACTCTATTTTTTCGTGAACCGCGCGCGTGCACACCAGGTAAGTAGTTGGTGAATCGGAGGAAAGCGTGGGACTCTAATTTTCCAGGTTTTTACGTTTATTTATGTACGTCCTTTGCGGCCGAGTATTGACGATTGCCCATCGCAGTCGGGTATTTGAAAACTGAAGATTATTTCATGGCCCTTAGAAGGGCCGTTAGGATGCATCAAAGCAATCCCGTCGAGGAATTTACTTTGAGCTGGTGTACTTGGTGACGGCCTTGGTCCCCTCGGAGACGGCGTGCTTGGCCAGCTCACCGGGAAGCAAGAGCCTGACGGCGGTCTGCACCTCCCGGCTGGTGATGGTGGAGCGCTTGTTGTAGTGAGCCAGGCGAGAAGCTTCGGCGGCGATTCTCTCGAAAATATCGTTGACGAAGCTGTTCATGATGCTCATGGCCTTGCTGGAGATTCCGGTGTCGGGGTGCACCTGCTTCAGCACTTTGTAGATGTAGATTGCGTAGCTCTCCTTCCTCCTGCGCTTCTTCTTCTTGTCTCCCTTGGAGATGTTCTTCTGGGCCTTGCCCGCTTTCTTCGCAGCCTTTCCGCTCGTCTTGGGTGGCATGGTGATCACGTTCGGCGAACGGGGTCGATTTCAGTATTTTCGCCGATCATCAGTCGCCTGCTTATGTACCCCTGGTCCGTTCCGTGAGCCGAATCTCCTCGACGACCAATCACGTAAAAGCATGATGTGGCGTCGCTAGGACGGCGGCAGCCTATATAAATGCGCCCAGGAGTCTGACAGCGATTGATTGATTGGGATTCTTTGCTCAACCTTCGTTGAGGACGGACGTGTTTTTCTTCCGTCTGTGCGCCCTTTTTCTTTTGAAAAATCTCGTGCCGCCTTTGTGTTTTCTTAGTGCCGCCGTGCGGACCCTTTGTGCCCGCCGGAGCCGCCGCTCGCCCGACCGCCCAGGCAGGCCGGTCGCGTGCCACCCCCTCCCCCTGCAGCGCTCCCAGACTGCGCGTCGCCAGCTCGTGCAGGCCCCGCCGCCGCTCGGCCGTGGCCTTTCACTTTCCCCTCCCCTCCTTCCCCTCCTGCCCCGCTCAGCGGGCTTGTCATCGTTGGCGTCTATGTCCCGCTATGAATGTGCGCCCTTCACTGTATAATTAATTGATTATGCGTGTAAAAATTTCATCAAAAAAACACGTTGAAGGCCCGCTATTCCATCCCCGTGGTTGTCGGGACGCCAACATTAACCTCGGGACGCAATCCCTGCGTCGCCGGGCTATACTGCAATACCTTCCGTCTTCCGAGGATGCAATCTCGGAATCGTGTTTAACTCCGTCCGTCTCCTCTTCCGCGATGGCTGCATCTCCCGCGGAATCAGCTGTGGCAGCCGCGAGAGCTGCTCTTGCCGTTCTCTCAGTGAACGAGAGAGATGAGCTGCTCGCCGATCTCCGCACCTCGACGCCGACTCCTGCCGTTCGCCCGTCCAACGCCGCCTCCTCTGCTGCTCCTTCTGGTGCCGCAGACATCCGACTGACTTCTAGCACGCTCCCTGACACCACTCCTGCGCCTGTGCCAATGGACGTCGCGGTAGGAGCGGATCAGGATTCTCCGGTGAGTGACTCTTCCCTTACCGGTCAATATTCCGATATCTTGTCTTCGAAAAATGGCTATGTTTTTGAAAATGGTATTCCCCCCACCGCTGAAGACGGTTTTATCCTGGTTGCTAATAAGCGTCGTCGCTCCATGGCATCGGGCGCGATTACCGCTGCTCCGCCGTCTTCAACGGCGGTTCAGAACCGTTTCACGCTTCTGAGTGAACCGGTCACCTCTCCCCCCGCTAGCGTCCCGGCCGCCTCACGACCGGTTCAGCAGCCGCCCTCTGAAGCGACTCAGTCGCTTCCTACGCGCGCCGGTAGGATTCCTCCTTTTCGGCTTGCAGACATCTCGCAATGGGCTGAGCTACATGCTCGCATGCAGCGAGCTTGCTCAATTCCGCCCATTTCCCACTGCACAGGCAGGTCCACGGCTGTTGTAAAGTGCAGCAATATCACAGACTACAATTCAGTGAACGGAATCTTAAAAGAACTGAACATTCCGTTCGTCACCTACCAGCTCCCCGAGAACAAACGTAAGGAATTCGCTCTGCGAGGCGTCGTCCCATCAGTTTCGGATGGTACTATTCTTGAACAACTTCATTCGCTGGGTTTTCAGGTGCATTCAGTACGGCGCATTTACTCTACTCGTCCTTCAGACGAGGAGCGTAAATTAAAACTCAAGGCGGTCCCGAGTTACCCGACAAACGTGTGCCACATCTCTTGTGCAAGCGATATCGATACTGTGGCTTTTCAAAGCATTCACGCGCTCGCGGGACTCCGAGTCCAAATAACTCCATTTCGCAAGTCGGGTGATCCGGTGCAGTGCCATCGCTGTCAGCGCATCGGCCACACAAAAAACCACTGCCACCTAAACCCGAATTGCGTTCGCTGCGGAGGCGCCCACTTGAGCTCCGCATGCGAAAAATCAAAGGAATCCCCCGCTACGTGTTTTCTCTGTCTTAAAGATCACCCAGCGAATTACCGGGGCTGTGAAATTCACCGTGAGGCGAAGAAAAAGAGCTTTGAACGACGCGCGGCCTCGGGCCGGGCGATTCCCGCCGGAATTCCTCCCCCCCTCTCCCGCTCCTTCGCCTCAGCTGTGGACTCGTCCTCGGCCTTCCCCGCCCTCCCCTCCAAGTCCCTTTCTCGACCGCATGGTCTTCCCTACCCTAGTGACTCCGCTACCCCTCCTCCTCCTCCGGCTTCCGCCCCAGCTCCCCCGCCCCCTTCATCTAACGCGAACCCAGATGGCCCGGAACTTCTGCGCTGGTTTCGTTCCATCATGTCGGGTATTCAAAACGCTCCCACAATGCAGGAGAAAAAATGTATATATTAGAACAGCTACTCTGTATGCACACATAATATGCACACGGGGATCTTAAGCACAAATTTAAAAATACTATCTTGGAACTGTAACGGCTTACACCACAAAAAACACGAACTTTTACACTACGCTACCACGCACCACATTGACATTATCCTCCTACAGGAAACCTTTCTAAAACCACACATTTCCTTCTACTCCGAACATTACATTACGCATAGATTGGACAGGAACACTCCAGGGGGAGGAGTAGCTGTTCTAATTAAACGTGATTTATCCCACTCTCTTCTGGACGTTCCCATTTTGACGAACATCGAGGCTCTAGGAATAAAAGTCCATACAACGCTAGGACACATTAACATTTATTCCATTTACAATAGTCCGGGTCGCTCACGTAAATTGAATAGAAACGATCTATCTCTGCTGACGTCTCAGAGTAAGAACGGTTTGTTCGTCGGAGATTGGAATTCGAGACATGTCGCTTGGAATTGCTCGTCCACGAACACCAACGGCCGAACCCTTCTCGCCTTCATCGAGGGCAAACCCGTTTCCATCCTCGCCCCTTCCGAACCAACCCACGTGTCTCGGTCCCCGCGCACGTGCTCCGTAATTGATTTCGCCCTCTCGGTCAACCTCCCCTTCCACGAGCGTCCCTCGGTCATTCGAGACTTCGCCTCGGATCACTTTCCCCTTCTGTTTCGTCTTCCCCTTGGGCCGCAAGCCCATCTCCCCCCACTCCGCCAGGTCATTGACTGGGCTCGGTTCCCCGACACCCTTGCAAACAAACTCGAGCAGCTGTCCCCCCTTTCCTCCCCCACCCCCGAGATTCTCGACCGCCGTGCTTCGGCCGTCGCCGAAGCCTTTTCCGAGGCCAGACGATCGGTCACGAAGGATATTTTCAAACCACGTGCGGGCGAAGGGCGTCACCCTCTCCCCGCCGACATCCTCTTTAAAATCAAGCGTCGCAACGTTGCCAGACGTACCTGGCAGCGCGAAAGAACTCCCGATCTCAAAACCGCGTATAATAAACTCGCGGCGGAGGTAAAAAAAGGCTATCTCAGCCTACTCCGCTCAGGAATGGCTCCGTCATATTGAATCCCTATCCTTTGAAGACAATTCCCTGTGGCGGTTGTCGAAATCTCTTCGTCGCCGCCCAAAAGCAACCAATCCCCCGATTAAATTCCGGGATTCATTTATTTTCGACCCACAGCGCAAGGCGGACATCCAGGCCGATCACCTCGAGTCCACCATGTCTGTGGATCCTTCCCCTTCTCCTCTCGATCCGGAAATCCGCCAGTTTCTAAACTCCATTCCTCCCAATTCGTCTTCTCTGGAACCGATCACCTCGGCTAAGGAGATTTCGTCTATCCTCTCTTCCCTTTCCCCGAGAAAAGCTCCCGGGTTGGACAACGTCTCAAACCGAGAATTAAAACTCGCCTCAAAAATCCCGTCCTTCCCGCTCATTCTTTCCGACCTTTTCAATCAGTGTTACATCTGTTCCCACTATCCTTCTCCTTGGAAACTTGGCAAAATCTTCCTTCTTCCCAAACCCGGAAAAGACGCAACCATTCCCGGTAATAGCCGTCCGATTACTTTACTCTCCAATATTTCGAAAATTTTTGAAAAAATCCTTCTAGATCGTCTCCAAAAACACGCCTCGGAAAATAACATCCTCCGCCCCGAACAGCTGGGCTTTCGAGAGCACGTGTCAGCAAACCACCAAGTCCTCCGCCTTTGTGAAAAAATCTCGCACGGATTTAACCAGAAAATGGTCACTGACGCTGTGTTTTTAGACGTCGCCAGAGCCTTTGACCGTGTCTGGCACGAAGGCCTCCTTTACAAACTCCACCTCTCCCGCTTTCCCTCCCCCCTTCTCCTTCTCATCCAAAGCTTCCTTTCGTGTCGGCAATTCGTCGTGACGTCAGGCGACTCTCTCTCTTCGACGCGACAAGCGGGGGCGGGAGTGCCACAAGGCTCCCTCCTAAGCCCCCTTCTATTTAATATTTACGTGAACGATTTACCGTTTACTCCACTCACATCCATCCATATGTACGCTGACGACACCGCGATCGCAGCTTCATCTCGACAATGCCACACTAATATAACGAAATTAAATGCGCACCTAAGAAAAATACATACATGGACGAAAACATGGAAAATAAAAATCAACGCGGAAAAAAGTACACACGTTCACTTCGAACGTACTAATAAACTTCCATCGCACGTCCCTCTACTCCTCAACAAACATAGAATTCCACGAGCCTCGTCGCATCGCTTTCTGGGTATCGTCCTCGATTCAAAGCTCTCCTTCTCGCCTCAGATTGAATACTGCCGCCGCAAGGCGGTAGTCGCGCGGAACCAACTCGGCTGCCTTACCGCCAATGGTTCCTCTCTCTCTCCAGCTCAAAGAATCCGGCTTTACACATCCATTATCCGCCCGCAGCTTCTCTACGGCTGCGAGGTTTTCGCCGTCCGCAAGTCGCTTTGGACCCAATTGGAAATTTTCCAGAATAAATCCATCCGGGCCTTGTTACGCATCAGCAAACTGACCCGGATGGCCGATGTCCGTCGCGCCCACAAACTCCCTTCCGTCGCGGAATTCATCCGCAAACAAGTGATGTCATTTCGCGCACGCTTAAAGCACACAGGTAACCCCCTCCTTAGAAATATCTGGGATTATCCCCCCCCACGAAAAAAAAAGTATACACTGCCTAAAGATATTACTCTCCTATGAGTCTATCCTATTTCTGTTAATTTTAAATATCTTATTTCTTCCTAGATGTAACCGCTTCACGGACTTGCGCTTGTTTAGGTTAAGCAATAAGTATTTCTCCGCCCCGATTCAAGTTTCCCCCGCCACTTTGGGAAGGCCGCTTCACAGCCTTCCGCGGCGTCCGCTTTCAAGCCTCTGTTCTCTTTATTTCCGTTTTTATTCATTAATTTCTAAACTTCCCATTCTTAACAGGCCGCCTCACGGCATAATTCATTTTCAAACTTCCCACCCGCTTGCTCCAAACCGGTACGACAGCTAAGTAATCTACCGGCGCGCTTCACGCAATTATCACGTAATTACCCCACAAGGATAGCATTTAGAAATTCTAACTACAATAAACCAAATATGTATGTAAAATCCGAAAATTGTTAAAAGAAGAAAAAAAAAAAAAAAAATATATATTTATATATATATATATATTTATATATATATACAAAAAAAAAAATAAAATAAATAAATAAATAAAAAATAAATCTACAGACAGCATCCCTGAATAGGGATGAAAATAATACAAAAAAAAAAAAAAGAATTTTAGCTGTTATTTAGCCTTAGTCACCTTTATTAACTTTAGCTGGGGAAGCACTTCCCCAGATTAGTTATTAAGTTTCTCTTTCACGCAAACACAAACACACACAGCCGCCAAGTTTTTCAAATGCCATTTTATATTCTCTTGTAAATTGACCGGTAAGGGTGAGTCTTTCTCACCGGTACGGTTTTAACATGCCCTCAATCATCGAGGGTGCCAATGACTGGTAGTGCTGACAGCGATTAGACAGCACTACCAGATAAAGAAGCATTCAGCCATGTCCGGACGAGGAAAGGGAGGAAAAGTGAAGGGGAAGTCCAAGTCCCGCTCCAGCAGGGCCGGTCTTCAGTTTCCGGTCGGTCGTATCCACCGTCTGCTCCGCAAGGGGAACTATGCCGAGCGTGTTGGTGCCGGTGCCCCAGTCTACTTGGCCGCCGTCATGGAGTACCTGGCCGCGGAAGTCCTCGAGTTGGCCGGTAACGCTGCCAGGGACAACAAGAAGACGAGAATCATCCCTCGTCACTTGCAGTTGGCCATCCGCAACGACGAGGAGTTGAATAAGCTCCTGTCGGGCGTTACCATCGCTCAGGGAGGTGTCCTTCCGAACATCCAGGCGGTGCTCCTGCCCAAGAAGACTGAGAAGAAGGCATAAGCATCACGCTGTGCGCATAAAAGGTCCTTTTCAGGACCAGAACATACTAGAGAGATGTACGCGATAAATGTCATGTGAAAAAAATAATAATAACAATAAACGTAATAAGCATAGCGAATGAAACGTGGAGCTATAATTGGGCTAAGGTAAACGATGGGAAATAAAGCGTATAAAAAGTGAAAGCGTTTGTGCTGAAATGCAACGAAGAATGATTGAAGGTGACACTGCTTCGTTTACAATGTATTTCATAGTCTGTCATAAAATTTCACCTGCAATCTGCCGCTTAACTACGTTATTTCTTGTTAACATGTATGGTTGCAACGGCGCGATACACATTGTCGCCAGTCCGTTGCCACGTGCTTATTCATGTACGGTTGCAACGGCGCGATATACATTGTTGCCACGTGCTTATTCATGTACGGTTGCAACGGCGCGAAGTACATTGTTGCCCCGTGCTTATTCCTGTACGGTTGCAACGGCGCGATATACATTGTCGCCAGTCCGTTGCCACGTGCTTATTCCGATTCGCTGACAATGTCTTTAACGTCGGTAAAGGCTCATACAATTTCAACTCTATTATCACCGCCATTTTTTTTTTGCGTTCGAACAGGTCTTACTTTACTATTTATCGCCGTCACACACGCTATGGCGAATAGGGAATAATTTTTCGTTCCGTTATGGCAAAGGATTGGCTCCATCTCTGAACATTGTATTGGTCCTTAGAAGGACCTTTTTTATCGACGTACGCCGGGTGTCGGATGGCGATCCCGTCGCGTCGTGTCTAACCGCCAAACCCGTAGAGAGTGCGGCCCTGTCGCTTGAGTGCGTACACGACGTCCATGGCTGTGACGGTCTTCCTCTTGGCGTGTTCGGTGTAGGTGACGGCGTCGCGAATAACGTTCTCAAGGAACACCTTGAGCACACCGCGCGTCTCCTCGTAGATGAGTCCGGAGATACGCTTCACTCCACCTCGGCGGGCGAGACGGCGGATGGCCGGCTTGGTGATGCCCTGGATGTTATCGCGGAGAACTTTGCGATGACGTTTGGCTCCTCCCTTTCCCAGGCCTTTTCCTCCCTTGCCGCGTCCAGTCATCTCTGTAGTCTGCTCGTAGTAAGGGCTGCTGTCTGATGACCTGAAATGCACCTTCGCCGGTATTTATAAACGTCGCCGCCGCGGCGATGACGTACCCGACCTCTCCACCAATCAGCGTCGCCCGTACTATCTGGCGCCATTCTCGGAAGTGCTTAAAAGACGGCGTTGACCCGGCTTTTTACACGACGACACAAGAAGGGAGCAGCAGAGCAGCAGCAGCAGCAGCAGAGGAGCAGTAGCAGCAACGCAGCAGCACCAGCAGCACCCTAGCACCCCGGCAGGAGCTTCGAGACCTAGCGGCGAAGGAAATCACCGCGCAAGTGGTGTTTCCGTCCGACGTGCGGGCTCACGAGGCGAGAGCCAATCAGAAGCGAGCAGGCCCATAGCCTAGGCTATATAAGTCGGCGCGTTTCGTCAAGTCTTCACTTGCTCTTCTAAGAGCAAGGGGAGCACATTTCGATTTATTTTTTAGGCCGATCATTCGGAACGAAGGAAAGGGCCCCACCAGTGGTAACCCCCCTTCGCACCCGGTGACCGAAGGGACCGCCCCGCCCGGGGACTAACGGTCTATTCTCCGAGGGAACGACCGGGAGCATCGCCGAGACCGCAGCTTCGGAGTAAGGCGCACTCTTGCGCCGTGCCATTCGGCCCTTTTCAGGGTCTTTAATTTTTCAGCGACCGGTCACACGGAACGAAGGAAAGGGCCCCACCAGTGGTAACCCCCCTTCGCACCCGGTGACCGAAGGGACCGCCCCGCCCGGGGACTAACGGTCTATTCTCCGAGGGAACGACCGGGAGCATCGCCGAGACCGCAGCTTCGGAGTAAGGCGCACTCTTGCGCCGTGCCATTCGGCCCTTTTCAGGGTCTTTTTCCATTTCAGTGACCGGTCACACGGAACGAAGGAAAGGGCCCCACCAGTGGTAACCCCCCTTCGTACCCGGTGACCGAAGGGACCGCCCCGCCCGGGGACCATCGGTCTAGTGATCATCTTGTGAAACAGAGGGATTGGTCCTCTGACTCTCCGGCTGGCACACTAAACCCCCTTTGCCGCCCCCAACGCACTCGTTGGCCTGGCAGAGGGCCCCTTAATTTAACCACAAGACTTGCACGCCGTTGCACTCTTCGGCAGTATCTTGTGGACTCCTCCTACGCAAACACAAAGCGGGGCCGGGCTAACGTAGTCCCCGGTTCTCACCCGCGGGGGCAGAGAGCGGTACCCGTCTGCTCGCGGGCAGGCGGTCCATTAGGATCCCCGGGTTGGTTGGGTAACTCACACAGCGTCAAGCGAACGCTGCTGCTTCGTACGTGCGTAGGACCCCCTTCCACCTCTAGGGCTGTGCCTCACACAGCACTAGGGAAGGGTTGAGAACACTCCCATTCTCAGCCAGCGCCGCTCTTGCGTGCGTTTCCGTGTAATTCGTCCCCTCAGGACCCAACGCGCCGCTGCGCTGAGCGTACTTGCGCTCCTCCTAGATCCCATTTGGTCCTTATAAGGACCATAAACGGCATCCTTTCTCCTCTCACCCATTCCCATCCAAGACAACCCGCGCTCATCTCACCTACCGGGGATCATGTCGACTGAAGGACCGGGGTACTTCCTGCGGGACAGGCCGTCCTCAGACCCCCCTGAGAAGTGGCAGGAGGCGAGAGGACGCAAGGGGAAGAGGAAGAAACGTCGCAAGGATGGTGCCTCTCCTGAAGAGAACGGAAGCCCCTCCCCTACTCCCTCCCCTATCCCACCACTCCTTCCTCTCCCCTCTCTCCTATCAATCCCTTCACCTCTAGGTGCCGCATGCCTCTCCCCCTCATCAACTCCCTCCCCCCGCCTGGTGATTTCCGTGTCACCGACGGCCAACCTCCTTAACCATTCTCCCTCCTCCCCCTTTTCCCCAATCCATCCTCCTACTCAGAAACCCCCACCTCTTCCTACCCTCTTTTCCCCCCTCCCGAGCAATGCTACTCACCCGCCTGCACCCCTTATGAAACCCAAGCCCAAAAGACAGGTGAAGAAGACCCCTCCTCCCCCTCCCGTTGATCTTCCAGAACCAGCCCGCCTTATCCCTAACCAAACCCCCCGTTCCCCCCCTTCCTCCTCCCCCCGCCTGACGTCCCAAGCCTCCAATGATACCACAATCCATTTTTCCTCTCTTCCCCGGGACACGAGCCAGAAGAAATTCTTCACGGCCCTGAGGTCCGTCCACCCTTCCCTTGCCACCTCCCAAATTATTGTCTACCCGGGGGAAAGAGCGGCGAGGGTCCGACTTCCGCGGCGGCAGCTGTCTCTCCTTCAGGGTGAAGGCAAGAAACGGCTGGACGCCCTGTTGGGGGAGACGTGCGTCGTCTCTGTTGTGGGTCCCCCTAAATCCAACGCCGCATCTTCCTCCGCTCCCTCCGACCCTAAAAAGCCCTCCTTTTCTTTCGTAGTGCGAGGAGTTGACCTCTTCATGACAACTGCGGACATCAGGGACGCCCTCACCGACGCCGGAGTTCCCGTGGCCAACCTTTGGCGGATCACCTCCCGGGCCACCAACTCCGAGACAACTTTAATCCGCTGCATCACTTATGATGCGGAAGCGGCCTCAATTGTAATCACTGGTGGCCTCACCTGCTACGGCCGCTTGTATCGGTGCGAGCCGTCACATCCCCCTCCACCCCGCCCACAACGTTGTTTCAGGTGCCAAGAATTCGGCCACCCCACGGCGGAGTGCAGAATGGACACCAAGTGCGGGAGGTGTGGTGCAGCCCACCGGGATGCTGCCTGTACCGCAACGACGCTGCGCTGCCCTAACTGTGGTGGCGAACATCACGCCGGGGCCTGGAAGTGCCCCAAACGTCCCGCAGCCCCAGTCTCTCTTGCCACTACTGCCCCAATTCTACCAGACCCTTCCATTGTAGGTGCGGCGAAGGATGATGCACCTGAGGCCAAGGAAGCCGTCACCAAGGGAGACCTGTTGAGGTTTCTCTCCCTGGTGTACGCAAATGCTGCCCCGGGACACCGCCAGCAGATGGAGCTCATCCTGAACTCCGCTGCACGGTCTGTCTTCGGCTTCAATATAACAAATCTTTATTCCAGGAATACCCTATTCCCCGCCATTTCCTCTTACGCTTCACGTTGTAGATGAGGCCCGCGCACATCGCCTTTGCCAACGTCAATGGGGGCGTGAAACAGAAGAAGCCACTCCTCCAGAGCTACATCTCTAACGCTTCCATTTCAATTCTAGGCCTAGTGGAAACCTTCCTTCCAGCATACCGTCGTGTTAATCTTCCCCATTTTCAGGAATTTTCCAAGCCAAGGGCTGCTCCACGGTCAGGGGGAGTATCGCTTCTTGTCCACAAGGACATAGGTGCGAAAGATCTGCCCATTCCTCCAAGCGTCATGTCAGGAGGGAATGAAGCTGTCCTGGTAGAGTGTCGCATCGGTCGTAGGACAGTGTATGTGTGCACGCTCTACTCAAGGCCACATGCCCCCCTGCCCGGGGCGCTCTTGTCTTTTATTCTCTCCCTAGGTCATTCCTGCGTCATCCTTGGCGATTTTAATGCCCGGAGTCGGTCCTTTCGGGATGCGGTCACCACGGTGAAGGGGCGCCAGTTGGATACCTTCCTCCTTCGGCATCCCTTGGTCCGACTGGACATTCCTTTTCCCACCTTTGTGGGACGTGGTCCCTCCTTCCCCGACCAGGCTCTGGTCTCCTCCAACCTTACCCATCTTGCTGGCGGCATCACCGTTGGGGACTGCATCACGTCGGACCATCTCCCATTCTCTTTTCCATTCCAGGGTACGAGACGCCCAGCCAAGAGGGTCTTCACAGTCACGGACAATAAAGCCGCTGACTGGGAGGCCTTCAACAGCACGGTAGAAGCTGCAACTGAGGGGGCCACCGCCCCGCGTTCGCGTAGCGAAGTCGATGAAGCCCTTCTACGGCTGACTGAAGCGTTCGCGGACGCGACGGCGCGGCTTCCAAAGAAGCAGATAGATCCCTCGCGCCCCCCACTTCCACCTGATGTAGTTCAATTAATCAAATATAAGCGTTCCCTTTACAGGCAATGGCTCCGCACCGGGGACCCGGAACTGAAAACAGAATGGAACCGCTCAAATGCGATCATCCGTCGACGGGTGATAGCACACAAGGAGCAATCCTGGGCGATCGCCTGCTCCAAGTATGATAGCACGGAGGGGGCGAAATTCTGGAAGCAGTTTCGGGTTCTCTCCGGACAACACAAACCAACCCGGATCTCCCTGATTAACAACGATGGCGTCCCAGTCGCCGACGGGCTAGGGAAGGCGGAAGAATTTCGACGGGTTCTTACTGATGTTTTTCGCCCGCAGGAGGACCCGGCCTTCGACGAACGACATAAGCAGGCCTGCTTACATCATCTGAACTCGCTTCCATTCTCCCTTCTTCCCCTTGAGGTACCCGAGGCACTACCCGATGATGACCCCCTTTCTTCCCCCATTGACAAAGAGGAAATGGCAAACTGTATGCCCCGCCGCCACAAGGCCCCAGGACCGGACGGGATCACCACCCGTCACATCCAGAAAGCCACCAGCTGCTTCACGCCCCTGCGTCTGATATTCAACTCTCTCCTTTCCTTAGGGTATTATCCCACGGCTTGGAAACCCATGACTGTTGTCATGATTCCTAAAGCTGGGAAGGACCACCAAAAGGCTGAGAATTATCGCCCGATATGCCTCACCAGTGTGATCGGGAAGTGGTACGAAAGAATCATTACCCGACGTCTCACACTACACTTTAACTCTAATGGTGTCCTTCCCCCACATCAATTTGGTTTCCGCCCACACAGATGTACCGTTGACCCTCTCTGCCACCTCACCACAATGGCGGCAGAGGCAATCAACCGGCGGCAGTATGTGGCAGCCCTGTTCCTGGATATAGAGAGGGCTTTCGATGGGGTGTGGCATGAAGGCCTCATCGGCAAGCTCTCTCTTACCCCCGGCGTTACTCCTCCCCTTCTCAGACTAATAAACTCATTTCTCTCCAACAGGCAGGCGAGGGTGCAAGTGGACGGACACCTATCCCTTCCCTTCCCTCTGCTCGCAGGTGTCCCTCAAGGTACCGTCCTCTCCCCTCTACTTTTTACCCTTTTCTGCTGGGACATGCCCACAGATAAGAATCCCGGAAAGCGAGTCACACTCGCACAATACGCTGACGATACAGCACTGTGGTTACGGGCACAGCGGGTGGAGACGGCCGTTAAACATCTGCAACGCGCTACATCCACCCTGGAGGGATGGTTCCGGAGGTGGCGCCTGCGGCCGAACCCACATAAATCCACCTTCATCGTGTTCGCCGGTAGCCACGATTGCCGTGGAGCCGGCTCCAATCCCCACTCCCTAACCCTATGGGATAAGCGTATTTTCCCATCCTCCTCCGTCACTTACCTGGGCGTCCACCTGGACAGGCATCTCTCTTTCAGGGTCCATTTGGGGGTGGTGAGGGCGAGATGCAACCGTCGCGCCAATCTAATTCGTGCCGTCCGGGCAAACGGCCGGGGAGTGTCCGAGAGCTGCGGTTTGCTCCTGTACAAGGCCTTCCTGAGACCTGTCATGGAGTATGCCGCGCTCGCGGTCCTCCCTACACGGGACAATTTGGGGCTCTTCGCATCTTTGGAGCGTAGAATCCTGCGACGGTTGCTTCTCCTCCCTTACGATACCCCAGAAGAGTATGTGTATGACCGAACTGATATCGAACCGATCCTCCACAGGTTGTGCCGTATCCGTATCAGATCAGCGGCCCGCCTGGCAGACCACAATGAGGAGCTGCTCACCGACATCCTGAGCCACCTAGGAGGACTACTGCGTCGCCGTCCTGCGATTAAACTGCAGTCACCAGCTCGTGTCATCTCCACACTCTTCCCCATCTACTACCCCGAGGCTCCCCTGCCATCTCATCAGGTCCGCACGGTATTGCCGCTCCCGCCGTCCCTGCAGCCGGATCCGGATCTACCACTTCTTCCCCTGCGACGTAGAGGACGTGCCAGGATGTGAAGTGAAACGTGCGAAATCAAAGTGATAGTGAATCAGTTGGACGTTATTTATTTATTTATTCTATCTAAGTGTATTTATATTCATCCTGTTACCTTTTCTGTTTTCTGTTATATTTTTACTGTTATCTGTTGTCTCTTCTTCCGTTGCTGTTCTTCCCAACTCTCTTCCCCGGTGGTCTGGCGGAGGTTTTACGGGTTTCCCTCCGCCCATGGGTGAATACCGGGCCGATACCGCTCCCGCAGAAAAGAGTGTATATCAAAGGTTTTTTCCGCAACCGCTACCATCTTTGTAGCCTTACTATATTTATTTCTTTCCACCCCGAAGAGGAGTGTATCCTAAAACGGGGTTTCCGTGTTGTTTTTATTATGTTTCAATATATATTTTATGTCAATCCTTGTAATAGTAAATCTATACGGAAATAAAAACCTTTTAAACGTAAAAACGTAACGGCTTTTTACAGATCGCAGAAATGGCACGTACGAAGCAGACAGCCCGCAAGTCCACCGGAGGAAAGGCCCCGAGGAAGCAGCTGGCCACCAAGGCCGCTCGCAAGAGCGCGCCGGCGACGGGAGGCGTCAAGAAGCCCCACAGGTACCGCCCCGGTACCGTGGCCCTTCGTGAGATCAGGAGATACCAGAAGAGCACGGAGCTCCTCATCCGCAAGCTGCCCTTCCAGCGCCTGGTGCGTGAGATCGCCCAGGACTTCAAGACCGATCTTCGGTTCCAGAGCTCCGCCGTCATGGCTCTCCAGGAGGCCAGCGAGGCTTACCTAGTGGGTCTCTTTGAGGACACCAACCTCTGCGCCATCCACGCTAAGCGTGTGACCATCATGCCCAAGGACATCCAGCTGGCCCGCCGTATCCGCGGAGAGCGAGCTTAGAAAGCTACTTTCGGCCGAAAAACAAAGGTCCTTTTCAGGACCAGTACATACTTAAAAGTTTGAATTTAGCACGATCGCACAATAATTAACGACGATGTAAATCCATTGGAATGATGGACGACATGAAATTTCCTTTGCGCATGGCAAGTGCGTTTGCACGGCTACGCATGAAATGAGATGAAATAAAAGTTCGTGCGATGCTTACCTGACGCGCTTAACGAAAAGAAAACAATACTCCGTGACGTGTTGTTCATTTTACACGTTCTATGAATGTTATTCTTAATTTTTTTTTTCGTCCGTCCATGTCGCATCATCAATTTTAAATAGGACCGTTGTTTTTGCATGGCATTAATCATGATAAATGTTAACTTTGGGCGTGCTCAGTGGCGTGGGCATTGAGTGGCAAGCATCTTTGGAAGACATGATGGTCCTAAAAAGGACCGAGATTGGACGCTGTCTGCTGTCCTAGGTGCGCCGGTGGCGAAGCAGTGATGGTTCACTTCTTTTTCTGGGCGGCGGAAGGTTTCTTGGCGGCGGGCTTGGCCTTGGTGGGCGTCTTCTTGGGCTTGGGGGTCTTGGGTTTGGTGGCCGCCTTTTTCGCCTTCGACGGGGACTTTGCCGCCTTGGCGGCGGGTTTCCCAGCCGCCGGCTTCTTCTTTGGCTTGTCCGCCGCCTTCTTCGCCTTCTTGGCTGGTGGCGCGGACTTGCTTCGCTCCTTGGGCGCGGACCTCTTGGTGCCACTGGACGCCTTCTCGGAGGACTTCTTGGCTCCGACCGCTTTCGGTTTCTTTACTCCCGTCTTCTTGACGACCTTTTTCGCCTTGGTCGTCCCGCTGGCTGCCGCGGGTGCGGCCTTCTTGCTGTGGCTCAGCTTGAAGGAACCTGAGGCGCCCTTTCCCTTGGTCTGGACGAGAGTTCCGGCGGTGACGGCCGCCTTGAGGTACTTCTTGATGAAAGGCGAGAGCCTCTCGGCGTCCACTTTGTAGCTGGCTGCGATGTACTTCTTGATGGCTTGAAGGGAAGAGCCACCGCGCTCCTTGAGGCCCTTGACTGCGTTGTTAACCATCTCGGAAGTGGGCGGGTGCGACGGCTTTGCGCGAGCCTTCTTGGCTGCTCCGCCCTTGCTGGCCTTCTTGGAAGCCGCGGAGGTTCCTGAAGAAGGCAGGGGTTTTACTGCGACGGTGCCCGAAGGCTGGGCTGCCGGTGGTGCGGCTGCCGCTGCTCCAGATGCTGCGTCTGCCATGTTATCGGCTGCTGCGTGATGATAGAAAGAGAAAATTACCAAGACATGGATTTCTTACGAAAGTCCACCTTGCTATCGTACCATTTCGGAGCAAAATACGATCTCTTCCTCTCGCCTCCGGTGCGCTTCTCGGATTGTTTGTACTCCACTCCTCCTCCGACTTTCGCGTTTCGGAGAGTGTCGGGGGCGCGTAACGAGGGCGCCTTGCGCCGCGGCGCCCGTCAGGGTTCCACCCTGTCGGCCGTGGCGGCGCCAGGCGTTTGGCGAGCCCAGTTCGTGTGCAGCGGGTCGTCAAAATACGGGTTGTCGTCCTGTCGAAGGCGTACCCGGGAATAAACGTTGCACACGTTTCTACCGGGGTCGATTCCTCGAGATCCGAGGTAACGTACGTTCGAGGCCATCCTTCACCTGGTATTGGACGCGCTCGCGACCCGGTGGGCCGCGCGCCGGCCGCGGAAAGCGGCCCCGAGAAGACGGTCCCTTCGGACGCCTTCCCCCTGACTCGGCGCCTGTCAAACCTTCCTCCTGTTCCTCCCCGGTGCCTGTCCCGTAAGCGGACGTTTATGCATTTTTCGACGACTCGGGGGCGTCGCGACGCACCCACCTCCCGCGCCCGTGGGAAAGGATTATCGAGTCGCAAATGGAGACGGAGTCACCCGTTAAGCGCACGCCTTACGACGCGTCCGCGTGGGCTTCGAAATGGTTGCATGGGGTGGCCGAAGGGGAAAAAGAAATGAACTGTACGCACGCGAATGGGACGTCAAAGTTCACGTACAACAAAGTCGAGGATGGCGCCGAATTATGCTTTAGCCCCGTGAGCGGGCGGGAAAAACAATGTAGTAGCCGAGGGCGCGCAGTGGCGACCCGGCCGTGACGAGTTTGCTCCGTCTCCAACGGCTTCGGACGTCGGTACCTCGTTGCGGGATGATGAATTTGTAGCAACCGGCATGTCTTCGGAAACGAAATGATACTTCATCACGGGAAAACTCTTATTGTCGTTGAAACGGCGCCACATCCACGTTTCCGCGGATGTCTACCCTAGTTTCCTTGCACGTCTTTCGAAGAGGAGAGTCGTCTGCCGTCGACTTGTTATCGCGTACATTTCTTTTATTAACCTTCCTTATCTGTGCGATGCGTTGGATGTGCTTTTCTCCACGGTGCCGTCAAGTTACGGAATACACCCCTACGACCTTAAAAAAAAATCCCTCCCACACACACGCTGTATGTCACGTTAAATGACCCTGTGTGATGGGATACCTCGGGGACGTAGTCAACGTGAAAGCGACTCCTTGAAAACCAGGCTCTCGTAAGCGTACGTAATTCGTGTCGGCAATTTCGCTCGGTACACATCCCCCGCCGTACGTCTTATTCACGGAAACGGCGAAAATAGGGCGCATCGCGGGATTGTATGCGCGATCATTACGATGGGAATCGCCATAAGCAAATAGGACAGATGCGTTTAACTCAATAATATCCACATCCCTTTCGTCGTAGTTGCGGAGCTATGACGGCTTGTATTCGTGTCACAATATTTTTCAGTTGCTTCCAACCTAATTTCACATCGTTTCCACTTGTTTCCAATCGACATAATGTGTGTCAAGCATATGGATCTTGTTTTTTACCTCCATGCCGTTGGAATAATATCTTTCATTAGAGCAATGGTCGACTTTTCCTTGTAACTTTCGAGGGTCGGGATAGTGATTGACGGATAAGGTAGAGTGAATAGCCCTTACCTGGAAAACATTCCTGTGAATAAATAAAAAAAACGTGGGAAAAAGCCGTCGGGGCGTGATGCGGCGTTCAATAGTGATGACAGATTATACTATCTGGCGTAGGAAAGACTTGAACACGATTTTTCCTGGGATCGTAATCAGGGATCCAGGCTGGTTTCCAGTGCTTGCGGGGTTGGGGGGACTAGGGGCGGCATTAACAGCCGGAACCGTTCATTCCTCTACGACCTCTCTTTCGTGGAACTCTATCACCGTCGACAGTTCACGGAACATCATTTCTCGGTTCTGTCTCGAAGAAGCCCCTGTGTTAATTCAATTACTCAGTATCTACTTCGTTCTGCATTACTTAATCAATACATGTGGACCCATCAAATATTTCATCCCCGTTCATTGTTGATTCCTTGAGGTTCTTAGCGATGCGGAAGCAACTTTATCGTCACGAGTAATAAAAGAACGATGATTAACAATTTTAAGCTGTCTGGTACCTAGCACATCACCATAAAAGATACGAAATAAGCATTCCAGTGAACAGGAAAACAAATTGTCGTCTTTTCCCCGGCCAATCTGGGATCATTGCAATGTGAAGCGAAAGTCAATCAGGAGTTAAGAGGATTCAATCCACTCACGATGAAGTAGACGACTGAAGGTTGCGTAGGTCTATGTGCACGTTCGTGTGTGTTAGTTTCTAGTGTTCATATGTAAATGACAGTTGTGTCAATGGGGGAACGTTATTCGAAAGTAACACTAGTTGACTCGAATTTAATCATTCTTATTACCAGTAGTTGCATTGCAAAATTTGACATTATCACGGCAGGAGGTAGGTGATGACTGTCATAAATGTTCGCTAATGGAGGACGTTTGTCATCCATTCCGAGATTTTGAAAAAAAAACTGTCTCCGTTTACATATCGCTGCGTACCCGAGATATTTTACTAATTTGGTACTCTGTGTGGATGAATTTATTAACAGATGTCATAAGGGTGATTTCAACTACACAAATTTGACAAAGTTCAATGTTAAGTATTAACGCCTCGCTGTGACTGGTATGACATTACATGATATCCCGGTGATTAAGCATCACCACAACTGCTAAGGTAATTAATCGTCATGGTGTATATCATGAGTCTTAAAATCACACGATCGTTATGAAATTTACACCGCTTCACGGCTCGTCGGCATTTTCTCCCGTCCGTAGTTAAGTTGTATGTTACTAAGTTGCCTAGGCAAGGACGTTATTCCATTCCATTCCCGGCCACTGTTACTAGGTGAATCTGATTAAATATCGCTTCACGAATCACTATTGTCCTCAAAGCCGAGCGTCCTTCGGTTAACGCCACTGCGGGAAATCGGTTGTCGAATACGGTGAAGTGACGATCTCGTGTACCTAGTGTCAAAATGCGGCCGGGGTGGATTCTTCAATGGGGCTAATGCGGTAAAGATTTTCACCAAATTTGCAGAAAGTAGAAATGCTAAAAGGACGGACAGGTAGGCACATGCGGCAACCTTTTTCGTCAGAAATGCACTCGGAAAGAAAGCACTTGTAGGAAGAGTCGCCTTAATGAAAACGTTATGCAATCATCTCATAAATGATTATACCGGCCGCTAATTTTAAAGATTTTTCTTTCACGTCAAACTTCGACCTCTTTTCCCTAGATTTCATTTCCCTAATCCCGCAAAGAAATAAACAACATTAACGTATGTCCTTCCATCCCTTGTGTATCAACGTAATAAAATTAGCGGGTAAGTTGGGACTGGGACCATTTAACTTTTGCCTAGAGAAACATTTTCTGTTCTGTGGCGTGACAAGACAAGTAAAGATTTCTGGAAAGGTTAATTTCGTTCAAAAGAAGGGGAATGAGCCGTCTCGCACCGGAAAAACCTTCGTGTCCCGCGGAAGGGACCCCGGTTCAAAACTATAACAAGAATCGGTCATTTGGAGGCATGGTGATCAAAGAACTGGTCTACTTGTCACGTCTGTCTCGATGCATTTGTAATCAATTGCTGATAAATCGTTGCAGTATCGCAAAAAAAAAATTGCGGAAAAGGATGAAAAATCACTCAATCGACTTTAAAATACTTGGGGGATTCGTTCAGAGGAGGTTTATCAACATTGTTTCAGCGAGATGCCGATTTCCCAAGAAGGAAACCCGATGCCCATTACATAAATTGTTATTTGTGCGAATGATGCTGATTCCATATGCTGTTAACGACGATGCATTCCGTAGAAATAGTTTCTGGGAATTGATTGATTGGATAGAATTAGCACAATGGAAAATCCACGGAAGCGCTCACTGCCCGCCATTTTGTTTATTGCGACGCCTGCTCGTCACGACTTGGTGAATGTACAAGGAACGCTGTTGCCCAGCTGCGTTCTATGCTTGCGAGGTTTCCACAGAAATTTCTTCCTCGTGCGGAATGCCACGTGGGTCATTGCGACAGCCCTTTTCTGGTTAACGTAGAAACTTGGGGCGAGGACGGGTCGCATTACCTGCCTGCCTCCTCGCGTTGAACCCCCGAGGAGTTTTACGACGTAGCGGATGGGACGGGAGGTTAAGCGGAATTAGCCTTCGCGGAAAAACGGCCGCGTGGGAAGGGCATGTGGGAACCTGTCATTTACTGCCCCTGGAAGTGAAGCAGGAGCAACGTGACCACAAGCGTACCAGTTTCGGAGGGAGACGGACGCCGTGAATCCATATTATTTTTGACGGAGGGAGACATGTAAGTCAAGGCTTACGTCTGAGAAACGAGCATAGCAGGTCAGTGGTTTGAAAAGTACTGGGTGAAAGGGAAGTAATCATGGGAATATAATATTTTTTCCTTAATATCTCGACGGTCATTTTCATCAAATGCAGACGCATAGCAGTAGAAAATATAATTGAATAGGAGGTAAGAAATTCGTCCATCTTTTATTGTCATAAGTTTCTCCTTTACATTTACTCTATTTTTTCGTGAACCGCGCGCGTGCACACCAGGTAAGTAGTTGGTGAATCGGAGGAAAGCGTGGGACTCTAATTTTCCAGGTTTTTACGTTTATTTATGTACGTCCTTTGCGGCCGAGTATTGACGATTGCCCATCGCAGTCGGGTATTTGAAAACTGAAGATTATTTCATGGCCCTTAGAAGGGCCGTTAGGATGCATCAAAGCAATCCCGTCGAGGAATTTACTTTGAGCTGGTGTACTTGGTGACGGCCTTGGTCCCCTCGGAGACGGCGTGCTTGGCCAGCTCACCGGGAAGCAAGAGCCTGACGGCGGTCTGCACCTCCCGGCTGGTGATGGTGGAGCGCTTGTTGTAGTGAGCCAGGCGAGAAGCTTCGGCGGCGATTCTCTCGAAAATATCGTTGACGAAGCTGTTCATGATGCTCATGGCCTTGCTGGAGATTCCGGTGTCGGGGTGCACCTGCTTCAGCACTTTGTAGATGTAGATTGCGTAGCTCTCCTTCCTCCTGCGCTTCTTCTTCTTGTCTCCCTTGGAGATGTTCTTCTGGGCCTTGCCCGCTTTCTTCGCAGCCTTTCCGCTCGTCTTGGGTGGCATGGTGATCACGTTCGGCGAACGGGGTCGATTTCAGTATTTTCGCCGATCATCAGTCGCCTGCTTATGTACCCCTGGTCCGTTCCGTGAGCCGAATCTCCTCGACGACCAATCACGTAAAAGCATGATGTGGCGTCGCTAGGACGGCGGCAGCCTATATAAATGCGCCCAGGAGTCTGACAGCGATTAGACAGCACTACCAGATAAAGAAGCATTCAGCCATGTCCGGACGAGGAAAGGGAGGAAAAGTGAAGGGGAAGTCCAAGTCCCGCTCCAGCAGGGCCGGTCTTCAGTTTCCGGTCGGTCGTATCCACCGTCTGCTCCGCAAGGGGAACTATGCCGAGCGTGTTGGTGCCGGTGCCCCAGTCTACTTGGCCGCCGTCATGGAGTACCTGGCCGCGGAAGTCCTCGAGTTGGCCGGTAACGCTGCCAGGGACAACAAGAAGACGAGAATCATCCCTCGTCACTTGCAGTTGGCCATCCGCAACGACGAGGAGTTGAATAAGCTCCTGTCGGGCGTTACCATCGCTCAGGGAGGTGTCCTTCCGAACATCCAGGCGGTGCTCCTGCCCAAGAAGACTGAGAAGAAGGCATAAGCATCACGCTGTGCGCATAAAAGGTCCTTTTCAGGACCAGAACATACTAGAGAGATGTACGCGATAAATGTCATGTGAAAAAAATAATAATAACAATAAACGTAATAAGCATAGCGAATGAAACGTGGAGCTATAATTGGGCTAAGGTAAACGATGGGAAATAAAGCGTATAAAAAGTGAAAGCGTTTGTGCTGAAATGCAACGAAGAATGATTGAAGGTGACACTGCTTCGTTTACAATGTATTTCATAGTCTGTCATAAAATTTCACCTGCAATCTGCCGCTTAACTACGTTATTTCTTGTTAACATGTATGGTTGCAACGGCGCGATACACATTGTCGCCAGTCCGTTGCCACGTGCTTATTCATGTACGGTTGCAACGGCGCGATATACATTGTTGCCACGTGCTTATTCATGTACGGTTGCAACGGCGCGAAGTACATTGTTGCCCCGTGCTTATTCCTGTACGGTTGCAACGGCGCGATATACATTGTCGCCAGTCCGTTGCCACGTGCTTATTCCGATTCGCTGACAATGTCTTTAACGTCGGTAAAGGCTCATACAATTTCAACTCTATTATCACCGCCATTTTTTTTTTGCGTTCGAACAGGTCTTACTTTACTATTTATCGCCGTCACACACGCTATGGCGAATAGGGAATAATTTTTCGTTCCGTTATGGCAAAGGATTGGCTCCATCTCTGAACATTGTATTGGTCCTTAGAAGGACCTTTTTTATCGACGTACGCCGGGTGTCGGATGGCGATCCCGTCGCGTCGTGTCTAACCGCCAAACCCGTAGAGAGTGCGGCCCTGTCGCTTGAGTGCGTACACGACGTCCATGGCTGTGACGGTCTTCCTCTTGGCGTGTTCGGTGTAGGTGACGGCGTCGCGAATAACGTTCTCAAGGAACACCTTGAGCACACCGCGCGTCTCCTCGTAGATGAGTCCGGAGATACGCTTCACTCCACCTCGGCGGGCGAGACGGCGGATGGCCGGCTTGGTGATGCCCTGGATGTTATCGCGGAGAACTTTGCGATGACGTTTGGCTCCTCCCTTTCCCAGGCCTTTTCCTCCCTTGCCGCGTCCAGTCATCTCTGTAGTCTGCTCGTAGTAAGGGCTGCTGTCTGATGACCTGAAATGCACCTTCGCCGGTATTTATAAACGTCGCCGCCGCGGCGATGACGTACCCGACCTCTCCACCAATCAGCGTCGCCCGTACTATCTGGCGCCATTCTCGGAAGTGCTTAAAAGACGGCGTTGACCCGGCTTTTTACAGATCGCAGAAATGGCACGTACGAAGCAGACAGCCCGCAAGTCCACCGGAGGAAAGGCCCCGAGGAAGCAGCTGGCCACCAAGGCCGCTCGCAAGAGCGCGCCGGCGACGGGAGGCGTCAAGAAGCCCCACAGGTACCGCCCCGGTACCGTGGCCCTTCGTGAGATCAGGAGATACCAGAAGAGCACGGAGCTCCTCATCCGCAAGCTGCCCTTCCAGCGCCTGGTGCGTGAGATCGCCCAGGACTTCAAGACCGATCTTCGGTTCCAGAGCTCCGCCGTCATGGCTCTCCAGGAGGCCAGCGAGGCTTACCTAGTGGGTCTCTTTGAGGACACCAACCTCTGCGCCATCCACGCTAAGCGTGTGACCATCATGCCCAAGGACATCCAGCTGGCCCGCCGTATCCGCGGAGAGCGAGCTTAGAAAGCTACTTTCGGCCGAAAAACAAAGGTCCTTTTCAGGACCAGTACATACTTAAAAGTTTGAATTTAGCACGATCGCACAATAATTAACGACGATGTAAATCCATTGGAATGATGGACGACATGAAATTTCCTTTGCGCATGGCAAGTGCGTTTGCACGGCTACGCATGAAATGAGATGAAATAAAAGTTCGTGCGATGCTTACCTGACGCGCTTAACGAAAAGAAAACAATACTCCGTGACGTGTTGTTCATTTTACACGTTCTATGAATGTTATTCTTAATTTTTTTTTTCGTCCGTCCATGTCGCATCATCAATTTTAAATAGGACCGTTGTTTTTGCATGGCATTAATCATGATAAATGTTAACTTTGGGCGTGCTCAGTGGCGTGGGCATTGAGTGGCAAGCATCTTTGGAAGACATGATGGTCCTAAAAAGGACCGAGATTGGACGCTGTCTGCTGTCCTAGGTGCGCCGGTGGCGAAGCAGTGATGGTTCACTTCTTTTTCTGGGCGGCGGAAGGTTTCTTGGCGGCGGGCTTGGCCTTGGTGGGCGTCTTCTTGGGCTTGGGGGTCTTGGGTTTGGTGGCCGCCTTTTTCGCCTTCGACGGGGACTTTGCCGCCTTGGCGGCGGGTTTCCCAGCCGCCGGCTTCTTCTTTGGCTTGTCCGCCGCCTTCTTCGCCTTCTTGGCTGGTGGCGCGGACTTGCTTCGCTCCTTGGGCGCGGACCTCTTGGTGCCACTGGACGCCTTCTCGGAGGACTTCTTGGCTCCGACCGCTTTCGGTTTCTTTACTCCCGTCTTCTTGACGACCTTTTTCGCCTTGGTCGTCCCGCTGGCTGCCGCGGGTGCGGCCTTCTTGCTGTGGCTCAGCTTGAAGGAACCTGAGGCGCCCTTTCCCTTGGTCTGGACGAGAGTTCCGGCGGTGACGGCCGCCTTGAGGTACTTCTTGATGAAAGGCGAGAGCCTCTCGGCGTCCACTTTGTAGCTGGCTGCGATGTACTTCTTGATGGCTTGAAGGGAAGAGCCACCGCGCTCCTTGAGGCCCTTGACTGCGTTGTTAACCATCTCGGAAGTGGGCGGGTGCGACGGCTTTGCGCGAGCCTTCTTGGCTGCTCCGCCCTTGCTGGCCTTCTTGGAAGCCGCGGAGGTTCCTGAAGAAGGCAGGGGTTTTACTGCGACGGTGCCCGAAGGCTGGGCTGCCGGTGGTGCGGCTGCCGCTGCTCCAGATGCTGCGTCTGCCATGTTATCGGCTGCTGCGTGATGATAGAAAGAGAAAATTACCAAGACATGGATTTCTTACGAAAGTCCACCTTGCTATCGTACCATTTCGGAGCAAAATACGATCTCTTCCTCTCGCCTCCGGTGCGCTTCTCGGATTGTTTGTACTCCACTCCTCCTCCGACTTTCGCGTTTCGGAGAGTGTCGGGGGCGCGTAACGAGGGCGCCTTGCGCCGCGGCGCCCGTCAGGGTTCCACCCTGTCGGCCGTGGCGGCGCCAGGCGTTTGGCGAGCCCAGTTCGTGTGCAGCGGGTCGTCAAAATACGGGTTGTCGTCCTGTCGAAGGCGTACCCGGGAATAAACGTTGCACACGTTTCTACCGGGGTCGATTCCTCGAGATCCGAGGTAACGTACGTTCGAGGCCATCCTTCACCTGGTATTGGACGCGCTCGCGACCCGGTGGGCCGCGCGCCGGCCGCGGAAAGCGGCCCCGAGAAGACGGTCCCTTCGGACGCCTTCCCCCTGACTCGGCGCCTGTCAAACCTTCCTCCTGTTCCTCCCCGGTGCCTGTCCCGTAAGCGGACGTTTATGCATTTTTCGACGACTCGGGGGCGTCGCGACGCACCCACCTCCCGCGCCCGTGGGAAAGGATTATCGAGTCGCAAATGGAGACGGAGTCACCCGTTAAGCGCACGCCTTACGACGCGTCCGCGTGGGCTTCGAAATGGTTGCATGGGGTGGCCGAAGGGGAAAAAGAAATGAACTGTACGCACGCGAATGGGACGTCAAAGTTCACGTACAACAAAGTCGAGGATGGCGCCGAATTATGCTTTAGCCCCGTGAGCGGGCGGGAAAAACAATGTAGTAGCCGAGGGCGCGCAGTGGCGACCCGGCCGTGACGAGTTTGCTCCGTCTCCAACGGCTTCGGACGTCGGTACCTCGTTGCGGGATGATGAATTTGTAGCAACCGGCATGTCTTCGGAAACGAAATGATACTTCATCACGGGAAAACTCTTATTGTCGTTGAAACGGCGCCACATCCACGTTTCCGCGGATGTCTACCCTAGTTTCCTTGCACGTCTTTCGAAGAGGAGAGTCGTCTGCCGTCGACTTGTTATCGCGTACATTTCTTTTATTAACCTTCCTTATCTGTGCGATGCGTTGGATGTGCTTTTCTCCACGGTGCCGTCAAGTTACGGAATACACCCCTACGACCTTAAAAAAAAATCCCTCCCACACACACGCTGTATGTCACGTTAAATGACCCTGTGTGATGGGATACCTCGGGGACGTAGTCAACGTGAAAGCGACTCCTTGAAAACCAGGCTCTCGTAAGCGTACGTAATTCGTGTCGGCAATTTCGCTCGGTACACATCCCCCGCCGTACGTCTTATTCACGGAAACGGCGAAAATAGGGCGCATCGCGGGATTGTATGCGCGATCATTACGATGGGAATCGCCATAAGCAAATAGGACAGATGCGTTTAACTCAATAATATCCACATCCCTTTCGTCGTAGTTGCGGAGCTATGACGGCTTGTATTCGTGTCACAATATTTTTCAGTTGCTTCCAACCTAATTTCACATCGTTTCCACTTGTTTCCAATCGACATAATGTGTGTCAAGCATATGGATCTTGTTTTTTACCTCCATGCCGTTGGAATAATATCTTTCATTAGAGCAATGGTCGACTTTTCCTTGTAACTTTCGAGGGTCGGGATAGTGATTGACGGATAAGGTAGAGTGAATAGCCCTTACCTGGAAAACATTCCTGTGAATAAATAAAAAAAACGTGGGAAAAAGCCGTCGGGGCGTGATGCGGCGTTCAATAGTGATGACAGATTATACTATCTGGCGTAGGAAAGACTTGAACACGATTTTTCCTGGGATCGTAATCAGGGATCCAGGCTGGTTTCCAGTGCTTGCGGGGTTGGGGGGACTAGGGGCGGCATTAACAGCCGGAACCGTTCATTCCTCTACGACCTCTCTTTCGTGGAACTCTATCACCGTCGACAGTTCACGGAACATCATTTCTCGGTTCTGTCTCGAAGAAGCCCCTGTGTTAATTCAATTACTCAGTATCTACTTCGTTCTGCATTACTTAATCAATACATGTGGACCCATCAAATATTTCATCCCCGTTCATTGTTGATTCCTTGAGGTTCTTAGCGATGCGGAAGCAACTTTATCGTCACGAGTAATAAAAGAACGATGATTAACAATTTTAAGCTGTCTGGTACCTAGCACATCACCATAAAAGATACGAAATAAGCATTCCAGTGAACAGGAAAACAAATTGTCGTCTTTTCCCCGGCCAATCTGGGATCATTGCAATGTGAAGCGAAAGTCAATCAGGAGTTAAGAGGATTCAATCCACTCACGATGAAGTAGACGACTGAAGGTTGCGTAGGTCTATGTGCACGTTCGTGTGTGTTAGTTTCTAGTGTTCATATGTAAATGACAGTTGTGTCAATGGGGGAACGTTATTCGAAAGTAACACTAGTTGACTCGAATTTAATCATTCTTATTACCAGTAGTTGCATTGCAAAATTTGACATTATCACGGCAGGAGGTAGGTGATGACTGTCATAAATGTTCGCTAATGGAGGACGTTTGTCATCCATTCCGAGATTTTGAAAAAAAAACTGTCTCCGTTTACATATCGCTGCGTACCCGAGATATTTTACTAATTTGGTACTCTGTGTGGATGAATTTATTAACAGATGTCATAAGGGTGATTTCAACTACACAAATTTGACAAAGTTCAATGTTAAGTATTAACGCCTCGCTGTGACTGGTATGACATTACATGATATCCCGGTGATTAAGCATCACCACAACTGCTAAGGTAATTAATCGTCATGGTGTATATCATGAGTCTTAAAATCACACGATCGTTATGAAATTTACACCGCTTCACGGCTCGTCGGCATTTTCTCCCGTCCGTAGTTAAGTTGTATGTTACTAAGTTGCCTAGGCAAGGACGTTATTCCATTCCATTCCCGGCCACTGTTACTAGGTGAATCTGATTAAATATCGCTTCACGAATCACTATTGTCCTCAAAGCCGAGCGTCCTTCGGTTAACGCCACTGCGGGAAATCGGTTGTCGAATACGGTGAAGTGACGATCTCGTGTACCTAGTGTCAAAATGCGGCCGGGGTGGATTCTTCAATGGGGCTAATGCGGTAAAGATTTTCACCAAATTTGCAGAAAGTAGAAATGCTAAAAGGACGGACAGGTAGGCACATGCGGCAACCTTTTTCGTCAGAAATGCACTCGGAAAGAAAGCACTTGTAGGAAGAGTCGCCTTAATGAAAACGTTATGCAATCATCTCATAAATGATTATACCGGCCGCTAATTTTAAAGATTTTTCTTTCACGTCAAACTTCGACCTCTTTTCCCTAGATTTCATTTCCCTAATCCCGCAAAGAAATAAACAACATTAACGTATGTCCTTCCATCCCTTGTGTATCAACGTAATAAAATTAGCGGGTAAGTTGGGACTGGGACCATTTAACTTTTGCCTAGAGAAACATTTTCTGTTCTGTGGCGTGACAAGACAAGTAAAGATTTCTGGAAAGGTTAATTTCGTTCAAAAGAAGGGGAATGAGCCGTCTCGCACCGGAAAAACCTTCGTGTCCCGCGGAAGGGACCCCGGTTCAAAACTATAACAAGAATCGGTCATTTGGAGGCATGGTGATCAAAGAACTGGTCTACTTGTCACGTCTGTCTCGATGCATTTGTAATCAATTGCTGATAAATCGTTGCAGTATCGCAAAAAAAAAATTGCGGAAAAGGATGAAAAATCACTCAATCGACTTTAAAATACTTGGGGGATTCGTTCAGAGGAGGTTTATCAACATTGTTTCAGCGAGATGCCGATTTCCCAAGAAGGAAACCCGATGCCCATTACATAAATTGTTATTTGTGCGAATGATGCTGATTCCATATGCTGTTAACGACGATGCATTCCGTAGAAATAGTTTCTGGGAATTGATTGATTGGATAGAATTAGCACAATGGAAAATCCACGGAAGCGCTCACTGCCCGCCATTTTGTTTATTGCGACGCCTGCTCGTCACGACTTGGTGAATGTACAAGGAACGCTGTTGCCCAGCTGCGTTCTATGCTTGCGAGGTTTCCACAGAAATTTCTTCCTCGTGCGGAATGCCACGTGGGTCATTGCGACAGCCCTTTTCTGGTTAACGTAGAAACTTGGGGCGAGGACGGGTCGCATTACCTGCCTGCCTCCTCGCGTTGAACCCCCGAGGAGTTTTACGACGTAGCGGATGGGACGGGAGGTTAAGCGGAATTAGCCTTCGCGGAAAAACGGCCGCGTGGGAAGGGCATGTGGGAACCTGTCATTTACTGCCCCTGGAAGTGAAGCAGGAGCAACGTGACCACAAGCGTACCAGTTTCGGAGGGAGACGGACGCCGTGAATCCATATTATTTTTGACGGAGGGAGACATGTAAGTCAAGGCTTACGTCTGAGAAACGAGCATAGCAGGTCAGTGGTTTGAAAAGTACTGGGTGAAAGGGAAGTAATCATGGGAATATAATATTTTTTCCTTAATATCTCGACGGTCATTTTCATCAAATGCAGACGCATAGCAGTAGAAAATATAATTGAATAGGAGGTAAGAAATTCGTCCATCTTTTATTGTCATAAGTTTCTCCTTTACATTTACTCTATTTTTTCGTGAACCGCGCGCGTGCACACCAGGTAAGTAGTTGGTGAATCGGAGGAAAGCGTGGGACTCTAATTTTCCAGGTTTTTACGTTTATTTATGTACGTCCTTTGCGGCCGAGTATTGACGATTGCCCATCGCAGTCGGGTATTTGAAAACTGAAGATTATTTCATGGCCCTTAGAAGGGCCGTTAGGATGCATCAAAGCAATCCCGTCGAGGAATTTACTTTGAGCTGGTGTACTTGGTGACGGCCTTGGTCCCCTCGGAGACGGCGTGCTTGGCCAGCTCACCGGGAAGCAAGAGCCTGACGGCGGTCTGCACCTCCCGGCTGGTGATGGTGGAGCGCTTGTTGTAGTGAGCCAGGCGAGAAGCTTCGGCGGCGATTCTCTCGAAAATATCGTTGACGAAGCTGTTCATGATGCTCATGGCCTTGCTGGAGATTCCGGTGTCGGGGTGCACCTGCTTCAGCACTTTGTAGATGTAGATTGCGTAGCTCTCCTTCCTCCTGCGCTTCTTCTTCTTGTCTCCCTTGGAGATGTTCTTCTGGGCCTTGCCCGCTTTCTTCGCAGCCTTTCCGCTCGTCTTGGGTGGCATGGTGATCACGTTCGGCGAACGGGGTCGATTTCAGTATTTTCGCCGATCATCAGTCGCCTGCTTATGTACCCCTGGTCCGTTCCGTGAGCCGAATCTCCTCGACGACCAATCACGTAAAAGCATGATGTGGCGTCGCTAGGACGGCGGCAGCCTATATAAATGCGCCCAGGAGTCTGACGGCGATTAGACAGCACTACCAGATAAAGAAGCATTCAGCCATGTCCGGACGAGGAAAGGGAGGAAAAGTGAAGGGGAAGTCCAAGTCCCGCTCCAGCAGGGCCGGTCTTCAGTTTCCGGTCGGTCGTATCCACCGTCTGCTCCGCAAGGGGAACTATGCCGAGCGTGTTGGTGCCGGTGCCCCAGTCTACTTGGCCGCCGTCATGGAGTACCTGGCCGCGGAAGTCCTCGAGTTGGCCGGTAACGCTGCCAGGGACAACAAGAAGACGAGAATCATCCCTCGTCACTTGCAGTTGGCCATCCGCAACGACGAGGAGTTGAATAAGCTCCTGTCGGGCGTTACCATCGCTCAGGGAGGTGTCCTTCCGAACATCCAGGCGGTGCTCCTGCCCAAGAAGACTGAGAAGAAGGCATAAGCATCACGCTGTGCGCATAAAAGGTCCTTTTCAGGACCAGAACATACTAGAGAGATGTACGCGATAAATGTCATGTGAAAAAAATAATAATAACAATAAACGTAATAAGCATAGCGAATGAAACGTGGAGCTATAATTGGGCTAAGGTAAACGATGGGAAATAAAGCGTATAAAAAGTGAAAGCGTTTGTGCTGAAATGCAACGAAGAATGATTGAAGGTGACACTGCTTCGTTTACAATGTATTTCATAGTCTGTCATAAAATTTCACCTGCAATCTGCCGCTTAACTACGTTATTTCTTGTTAACATGTATGGTTGCAACGGCGCGATACACATTGTCGCCAGTCCGTTGCCACGTGCTTATTCATGTACGGTTGCAACGGCGCGATATACATTGTTGCCACGTGCTTATTCATGTACGGTTGCAACGGCGCGAAGTACATTGTTGCCCCGTGCTTATTCCTGTACGGTTGCAACGGCGCGATATACATTGTCGCCAGTCCGTTGCCACGTGCTTATTCCGATTCGCTGACAATGTCTTTAACGTCGGTAAAGGCTCATACAATTTCAACTCTATTATCACCGCCATTTTTTTTTTGCGTTCGAACAGGTCTTACTTTACTATTTATCGCCGTCACACACGCTATGGCGAATAGGGAATAATTTTTCGTTCCGTTATGGCAAAGGATTGGCTCCATCTCTGAACATTGTATTGGTCCTTAGAAGGACCTTTTTTATCGACGTACGCCGGGTGTCGGATGGCGATCCCGTCGCGTCGTGTCTAACCGCCAAACCCGTAGAGAGTGCGGCCCTGTCGCTTGAGTGCGTACACGACGTCCATGGCTGTGACGGTCTTCCTCTTGGCGTGTTCGGTGTAGGTGACGGCGTCGCGAATAACGTTCTCAAGGAACACCTTGAGCACACCGCGCGTCTCCTCGTAGATGAGTCCGGAGATACGCTTCACTCCACCTCGGCGGGCGAGACGGCGGATGGCCGGCTTGGTGATGCCCTGGATGTTATCGCGGAGAACTTTGCGATGACGTTTGGCTCCTCCCTTTCCCAGGCCTTTTCCTCCCTTGCCGCGTCCAGTCATCTCTGTAGTCTGCTCGTAGTAAGGGCTGCTGTCTGATGACCTGAAATGCACCTTCGCCGGTATTTATAAACGTCGCCGCCGCGGCGATGACGTACCCGACCTCTCCACCAATCAGCGTCGCCCGTACTATCTGGCGCCATTCTCGGAAGTGCTTAAAAGACGGCGTTGACCCGGCTTTTTACAGATCGCAGAAATGGCACGTACGAAGCAGACAGCCCGCAAGTCCACCGGAGGAAAGGCCCCGAGGAAGCAGCTGGCCACCAAGGCCGCTCGCAAGAGCGCGCCGGCGACGGGAGGCGTCAAGAAGCCCCACAGGTACCGCCCCGGTACCGTGGCCCTTCGTGAGATCAGGAGATACCAGAAGAGCACGGAGCTCCTCATCCGCAAGCTGCCCTTCCAGCGCCTGGTGCGTGAGATCGCCCAGGACTTCAAGACCGATCTTCGGTTCCAGAGCTCCGCCGTCATGGCTCTCCAGGAGGCCAGCGAGGCTTACCTAGTGGGTCTCTTTGAGGACACCAACCTCTGCGCCATCCACGCTAAGCGTGTGACCATCATGCCCAAGGACATCCAGCTGGCCCGCCGTATCCGCGGAGAGCGAGCTTAGAAAGCTACTTTCGGCCGAAAAACAAAGGTCCTTTTCAGGACCAGTACATACTTAAAAGTTTGAATTTAGCACGATCGCACAATAATTAACGACGATGTAAATCCATTGGAATGATGGACGACATGAAATTTCCTTTGCGCATGGCAAGTGCGTTTGCACGGCTACGCATGAAATGAGATGAAATAAAAGTTCGTGCGATGCTTACCTGACGCGCTTAACGAAAAGAAAACAATACTCCGTGACGTGTTGTTCATTTTACACGTTCTATGAATGTTATTCTTAATTTTTTTTTTCGTCCGTCCATGTCGCATCATCAATTTTAAATAGGACCGTTGTTTTTGCATGGCATTAATCATGATAAATGTTAACTTTGGGCGTGCTCAGTGGCGTGGGCATTGAGTGGCAAGCATCTTTGGAAGACATGATGGTCCTAAAAAGGACCGAGATTGGACGCTGTCTGCTGTCCTAGGTGCGCCGGTGGCGAAGCAGTGATGGTTCACTTCTTTTTCTGGGCGGCGGAAGGTTTCTTGGCGGCGGGCTTGGCCTTGGTGGGCGTCTTCTTGGGCTTGGGGGTCTTGGGTTTGGTGGCCGCCTTTTTCGCCTTCGACGGGGACTTTGCCGCCTTGGCGGCGGGTTTCCCAGCCGCCGGCTTCTTCTTTGGCTTGTCCGCCGCCTTCTTCGCCTTCTTGGCTGGTGGCGCGGACTTGCTTCGCTCCTTGGGCGCGGACCTCTTGGTGCCACTGGACGCCTTCTCGGAGGACTTCTTGGCTCCGACCGCTTTCGGTTTCTTTACTCCCGTCTTCTTGACGACCTTTTTCGCCTTGGTCGTCCCGCTGGCTGCCGCGGGTGCGGCCTTCTTGCTGTGGCTCAGCTTGAAGGAACCTGAGGCGCCCTTTCCCTTGGTCTGGACGAGAGTTCCGGCGGTGACGGCCGCCTTGAGGTACTTCTTGATGAAAGGCGAGAGCCTCTCGGCGTCCACTTTGTAGCTGGCTGCGATGTACTTCTTGATGGCTTGAAGGGAAGAGCCACCGCGCTCCTTGAGGCCCTTGACTGCGTTGTTAACCATCTCGGAAGTGGGCGGGTGCGACGGCTTTGCGCGAGCCTTCTTGGCTGCTCCGCCCTTGCTGGCCTTCTTGGAAGCCGCGGAGGTTCCTGAAGAAGGCAGGGGTTTTACTGCGACGGTGCCCGAAGGCTGGGCTGCCGGTGGTGCGGCTGCCGCTGCTCCAGATGCTGCGTCTGCCATGTTATCGGCTGCTGCGTGATGATAGAAAGAGAAAATTACCAAGACATGGATTTCTTACGAAAGTCCACCTTGCTATCGTACCATTTCGGAGCAAAATACGATCTCTTCCTCTCGCCTCCGGTGCGCTTCTCGGATTGTTTGTACTCCACTCCTCCTCCGACTTTCGCGTTTCGGAGAGTGTCGGGGGCGCGTAACGAGGGCGCCTTGCGCCGCGGCGCCCGTCAGGGTTCCACCCTGTCGGCCGTGGCGGCGCCAGGCGTTTGGCGAGCCCAGTTCGTGTGCAGCGGGTCGTCAAAATACGGGTTGTCGTCCTGTCGAAGGCGTACCCGGGAATAAACGTTGCACACGTTTCTACCGGGGTCGATTCCTCGAGATCCGAGGTAACGTACGTTCGAGGCCATCCTTCACCTGGTATTGGACGCGCTCGCGACCCGGTGGGCCGCGCGCCGGCCGCGGAAAGCGGCCCCGAGAAGACGGTCCCTTCGGACGCCTTCCCCCTGACTCGGCGCCTGTCAAACCTTCCTCCTGTTCCTCCCCGGTGCCTGTCCCGTAAGCGGACGTTTATGCATTTTTCGACGACTCGGGGGCGTCGCGACGCACCCACCTCCCGCGCCCGTGGGAAAGGATTATCGAGTCGCAAATGGAGACGGAGTCACCCGTTAAGCGCACGCCTTACGACGCGTCCGCGTGGGCTTCGAAATGGTTGCATGGGGTGGCCGAAGGGGAAAAAGAAATGAACTGTACGCACGCGAATGGGACGTCAAAGTTCACGTACAACAAAGTCGAGGATGGCGCCGAATTATGCTTTAGCCCCGTGAGCGGGCGGGAAAAACAATGTAGTAGCCGAGGGCGCGCAGTGGCGACCCGGCCGTGACGAGTTTGCTCCGTCTCCAACGGCTTCGGACGTCGGTACCTCGTTGCGGGATGATGAATTTGTAGCAACCGGCATGTCTTCGGAAACGAAATGATACTTCATCACGGGAAAACTCTTATTGTCGTTGAAACGGCGCCACATCCACGTTTCCGCGGATGTCTACCCTAGTTTCCTTGCACGTCTTTCGAAGAGGAGAGTCGTCTGCCGTCGACTTGTTATCGCGTACATTTCTTTTATTAACCTTCCTTATCTGTGCGATGCGTTGGATGTGCTTTTCTCCACGGTGCCGTCAAGTTACGGAATACACCCCTACGACCTTAAAAAAAAATCCCTCCCACACACACGCTGTATGTCACGTTAAATGACCCTGTGTGATGGGATACCTCGGGGACGTAGTCAACGTGAAAGCGACTCCTTGAAAACCAGGCTCTCGTAAGCGTACGTAATTCGTGTCGGCAATTTCGCTCGGTACACATCCCCCGCCGTACGTCTTATTCACGGAAACGGCGAAAATAGGGCGCATCGCGGGATTGTATGCGCGATCATTACGATGGGAATCGCCATAAGCAAATAGGACAGATGCGTTTAACTCAATAATATCCACATCCCTTTCGTCGTAGTTGCGGAGCTATGACGGCTTGTATTCGTGTCACAATATTTTTCAGTTGCTTCCAACCTAATTTCACATCGTTTCCACTTGTTTCCAATCGACATAATGTGTGTCAAGCATATGGATCTTGTTTTTTACCTCCATGCCGTTGGAATAATATCTTTCATTAGAGCAATGGTCGACTTTTCCTTGTAACTTTCGAGGGTCGGGATAGTGATTGACGGATAAGGTAGAGTGAATAGCCCTTACCTGGAAAACATTCCTGTGAATAAATAAAAAAAACGTGGGAAAAAGCCGTCGGGGCGTGATGCGGCGTTCAATAGTGATGACAGATTATACTATCTGGCGTAGGAAAGACTTGAACACGATTTTTCCTGGGATCGTAATCAGGGATCCAGGCTGGTTTCCAGTGCTTGCGGGGTTGGGGGGACTAGGGGCGGCATTAACAGCCGGAACCGTTCATTCCTCTACGACCTCTCTTTCGTGGAACTCTATCACCGTCGACAGTTCACGGAACATCATTTCTCGGTTCTGTCTCGAAGAAGCCCCTGTGTTAATTCAATTACTCAGTATCTACTTCGTTCTGCATTACTTAATCAATACATGTGGACCCATCAAATATTTCATCCCCGTTCATTGTTGATTCCTTGAGGTTCTTAGCGATGCGGAAGCAACTTTATCGTCACGAGTAATAAAAGAACGATGATTAACAATTTTAAGCTGTCTGGTACCTAGCACATCACCATAAAAGATACGAAATAAGCATTCCAGTGAACAGGAAAACAAATTGTCGTCTTTTCCCCGGCCAATCTGGGATCATTGCAATGTGAAGCGAAAGTCAATCAGGAGTTAAGAGGATTCAATCCACTCACGATGAAGTAGACGACTGAAGGTTGCGTAGGTCTATGTGCACGTTCGTGTGTGTTAGTTTCTAGTGTTCATATGTAAATGACAGTTGTGTCAATGGGGGAACGTTATTCGAAAGTAACACTAGTTGACTCGAATTTAATCATTCTTATTACCAGTAGTTGCATTGCAAAATTTGACATTATCACGGCAGGAGGTAGGTGATGACTGTCATAAATGTTCGCTAATGGAGGACGTTTGTCATCCATTCCGAGATTTTGAAAAAAAAACTGTCTCCGTTTACATATCGCTGCGTACCCGAGATATTTTACTAATTTGGTACTCTGTGTGGATGAATTTATTAACAGATGTCATAAGGGTGATTTCAACTACACAAATTTGACAAAGTTCAATGTTAAGTATTAACGCCTCGCTGTGACTGGTATGACATTACATGATATCCCGGTGATTAAGCATCACCACAACTGCTAAGGTAATTAATCGTCATGGTGTATATCATGAGTCTTAAAATCACACGATCGTTATGAAATTTACACCGCTTCACGGCTCGTCGGCATTTTCTCCCGTCCGTAGTTAAGTTGTATGTTACTAAGTTGCCTAGGCAAGGACGTTATTCCATTCCATTCCCGGCCACTGTTACTAGGTGAATCTGATTAAATATCGCTTCACGAATCACTATTGTCCTCAAAGCCGAGCGTCCTTCGGTTAACGCCACTGCGGGAAATCGGTTGTCGAATACGGTGAAGTGACGATCTCGTGTACCTAGTGTCAAAATGCGGCCGGGGTGGATTCTTCAATGGGGCTAATGCGGTAAAGATTTTCACCAAATTTGCAGAAAGTAGAAATGCTAAAAGGACGGACAGGTAGGCACATGCGGCAACCTTTTTCGTCAGAAATGCACTCGGAAAGAAAGCACTTGTAGGAAGAGTCGCCTTAATGAAAACGTTATGCAATCATCTCATAAATGATTATACCGGCCGCTAATTTTAAAGATTTTTCTTTCACGTCAAACTTCGACCTCTTTTCCCTAGATTTCATTTCCCTAATCCCGCAAAGAAATAAACAACATTAACGTATGTCCTTCCATCCCTTGTGTATCAACGTAATAAAATTAGCGGGTAAGTTGGGACTGGGACCATTTAACTTTTGCCTAGAGAAACATTTTCTGTTCTGTGGCGTGACAAGACAAGTAAAGATTTCTGGAAAGGTTAATTTCGTTCAAAAGAAGGGGAATGAGCCGTCTCGCACCGGAAAAACCTTCGTGTCCCGCGGAAGGGACCCCGGTTCAAAACTATAACAAGAATCGGTCATTTGGAGGCATGGTGATCAAAGAACTGGTCTACTTGTCACGTCTGTCTCGATGCATTTGTAATCAATTGCTGATAAATCGTTGCAGTATCGCAAAAAAAAAATTGCGGAAAAGGATGAAAAATCACTCAATCGACTTTAAAATACTTGGGGGATTCGTTCAGAGGAGGTTTATCAACATTGTTTCAGCGAGATGCCGATTTCCCAAGAAGGAAACCCGATGCCCATTACATAAATTGTTATTTGTGCGAATGATGCTGATTCCATATGCTGTTAACGACGATGCATTCCGTAGAAATAGTTTCTGGGAATTGATTGATTGGATAGAATTAGCACAATGGAAAATCCACGGAAGCGCTCACTGCCCGCCATTTTGTTTATTGCGACGCCTGCTCGTCACGACTTGGTGAATGTACAAGGAACGCTGTTGCCCAGCTGCGTTCTATGCTTGCGAGGTTTCCACAGAAATTTCTTCCTCGTGCGGAATGCCACGTGGGTCATTGCGACAGCCCTTTTCTGGTTAACGTAGAAACTTGGGGCGAGGACGGGTCGCATTACCTGCCTGCCTCCTCGCGTTGAACCCCCGAGGAGTTTTACGACGTAGCGGATGGGACGGGAGGTTAAGCGGAATTAGCCTTCGCGGAAAAACGGCCGCGTGGGAAGGGCATGTGGGAACCTGTCATTTACTGCCCCTGGAAGTGAAGCAGGAGCAACGTGACCACAAGCGTACCAGTTTCGGAGGGAGACGGACGCCGTGAATCCATATTATTTTTGACGGAGGGAGACATGTAAGTCAAGGCTTACGTCTGAGAAACGAGCATAGCAGGTCAGTGGTTTGAAAAGTACTGGGTGAAAGGGAAGTAATCATGGGAATATAATATTTTTTCCTTAATATCTCGACGGTCATTTTCATCAAATGCAGACGCATAGCAGTAGAAAATATAATTGAATAGGAGGTAAGAAATTCGTCCATCTTTTATTGTCATAAGTTTCTCCTTTACATTTACTCTATTTTTTCGTGAACCGCGCGCGTGCACACCAGGTAAGTAGTTGGTGAATCGGAGGAAAGCGTGGGACTCTAATTTTCCAGGTTTTTACGTTTATTTATGTACGTCCTTTGCGGCCGAGTATTGACGATTGCCCATCGCAGTCGGGTATTTGAAAACTGAAGATTATTTCATGGCCCTTAGAAGGGCCGTTAGGATGCATCAAAGCAATCCCGTCGAGGAATTTACTTTGAGCTGGTGTACTTGGTGACGGCCTTGGTCCCCTCGGAGACGGCGTGCTTGGCCAGCTCACCGGGAAGCAAGAGCCTGACGGCGGTCTGCACCTCCCGGCTGGTGATGGTGGAGCGCTTGTTGTAGTGAGCCAGGCGAGAAGCTTCGGCGGCGATTCTCTCGAAAATATCGTTGACGAAGCTGTTCATGATGCTCATGGCCTTGCTGGAGATTCCGGTGTCGGGGTGCACCTGCTTCAGCACTTTGTAGATGTAGATTGCGTAGCTCTCCTTCCTCCTGCGCTTCTTCTTCTTGTCTCCCTTGGAGATGTTCTTCTGGGCCTTGCCCGCTTTCTTCGCAGCCTTTCCGCTCGTCTTGGGTGGCATGGTGATCACGTTCGGCGAACGGGGTCGATTTCAGTATTTTCGCCGATCATCAGTCGCCTGCTTATGTACCCCTGGTCCGTTCCGTGAGCCGAATCTCCTCGACGACCAATCACGTAAAAGCATGATGTGGCGTCGCTAGGACGGCGGCAGCCTATATAAATGCGCCCAGGAGTCTGACAGCGATTAGACAGCACTACCAGATAAAGAAGCATTCAGCCATGTCCGGACGAGGAAAGGGAGGAAAAGTGAAGGGGAAGTCCAAGTCCCGCTCCAGCAGGGCCGGTCTTCAGTTTCCGGTCGGTCGTATCCACCGTCTGCTCCGCAAGGGGAACTATGCCGAGCGTGTTGGTGCCGGTGCCCCAGTCTACTTGGCCGCCGTCATGGAGTACCTGGCCGCGGAAGTCCTCGAGTTGGCCGGTAACGCTGCCAGGGACAACAAGAAGACGAGAATCATCCCTCGTCACTTGCAGTTGGCCATCCGCAACGACGAGGAGTTGAATAAGCTCCTGTCGGGCGTTACCATCGCTCAGGGAGGTGTCCTTCCGAACATCCAGGCGGTGCTCCTGCCCAAGAAGACTGAGAAGAAGGCATAAGCATCACGCTGTGCGCATAAAAGGTCCTTTTCAGGACCAGAACATACTAGAGAGATGTACGCGATAAATGTCATGTGAAAAAAATAATAATAACAATAAACGTAATAAGCATAGCGAATGAAACGTGGAGCTATAATTGGGCTAAGGTAAACGATGGGAAATAAAGCGTATAAAAAGTGAAAGCGTTTGTGCTGAAATGCAACGAAGAATGATTGAAGGTGACACTGCTTCGTTTACAATGTATTTCATAGTCTGTCATAAAATTTCACCTGCAATCTGCCGCTTAACTACGTTATTTCTTGTTAACATGTATGGTTGCAACGGCGCGATACACATTGTCGCCAGTCCGTTGCCACGTGCTTATTCATGTACGGTTGCAACGGCGCGATATACATTGTTGCCACGTGCTTATTCATGTACGGTTGCAACGGCGCGAAGTACATTGTTGCCCCGTGCTTATTCCTGTACGGTTGCAACGGCGCGATATACATTGTCGCCAGTCCGTTGCCACGTGCTTATTCCGATTCGCTGACAATGTCTTTAACGTCGGTAAAGGCTCATACAATTTCAACTCTATTATCACCGCCATTTTTTTTTTGCGTTCGAACAGGTCTTACTTTACTATTTATCGCCGTCACACACGCTATGGCGAATAGGGAATAATTTTTCGTTCCGTTATGGCAAAGGATTGGCTCCATCTCTGAACATTGTATTGGTCCTTAGAAGGACCTTTTTTATCGACGTACGCCGGGTGTCGGATGGCGATCCCGTCGCGTCGTGTCTAACCGCCAAACCCGTAGAGAGTGCGGCCCTGTCGCTTGAGTGCGTACACGACGTCCATGGCTGTGACGGTCTTCCTCTTGGCGTGTTCGGTGTAGGTGACGGCGTCGCGAATAACGTTCTCAAGGAACACCTTGAGCACACCGCGCGTCTCCTCGTAGATGAGTCCGGAGATACGCTTCACTCCACCTCGGCGGGCGAGACGGCGGATGGCCGGCTTGGTGATGCCCTGGATGTTATCGCGGAGAACTTTGCGATGACGTTTGGCTCCTCCCTTTCCCAGGCCTTTTCCTCCCTTGCCGCGTCCAGTCATCTCTGTAGTCTGCTCGTAGTAAGGGCTGCTGTCTGATGACCTGAAATGCACCTTCGCCGGTATTTATAAACGTCGCCGCCGCGGCGATGACGTACCCGACCTCTCCACCAATCAGCGTCGCCCGTACTATCTGGCGCCATTCTCGGAAGTGCTTAAAAGACGGCGTTGACCCGGCTTTTTACAGATCGCAGAAATGGCACGTACGAAGCAGACAGCCCGCAAGTCCACCGGAGGAAAGGCCCCGAGGAAGCAGCTGGCCACCAAGGCCGCTCGCAAGAGCGCGCCGGCGACGGGAGGCGTCAAGAAGCCCCACAGGTACCGCCCCGGTACCGTGGCCCTTCGTGAGATCAGGAGATACCAGAAGAGCACGGAGCTCCTCATCCGCAAGCTGCCCTTCCAGCGCCTGGTGCGTGAGATCGCCCAGGACTTCAAGACCGATCTTCGGTTCCAGAGCTCCGCCGTCATGGCTCTCCAGGAGGCCAGCGAGGCTTACCTAGTGGGTCTCTTTGAGGACACCAACCTCTGCGCCATCCACGCTAAGCGTGTGACCATCATGCCCAAGGACATCCAGCTGGCCCGCCGTATCCGCGGAGAGCGAGCTTAGAAAGCTACTTTCGGCCGAAAAACAAAGGTCCTTTTCAGGACCAGTACATACTTAAAAGTTTGAATTTAGCACGATCGCACAATAATTAACGACGATGTAAATCCATTGGAATGATGGACGACATGAAATTTCCTTTGCGCATGGCAAGTGCGTTTGCACGGCTACGCATGAAATGAGATGAAATAAAAGTTCGTGCGATGCTTACCTGACGCGCTTAACGAAAAGAAAACAATACTCCGTGACGTGTTGTTCATTTTACACGTTCTATGAATGTTATTCTTAATTTTTTTTTTCGTCCGTCCATGTCGCATCATCAATTTTAAATAGGACCGTTGTTTTTGCATGGCATTAATCATGATAAATGTTAACTTTGGGCGTGCTCAGTGGCGTGGGCATTGAGTGGCAAGCATCTTTGGAAGACATGATGGTCCTAAAAAGGACCGAGATTGGACGCTGTCTGCTGTCCTAGGTGCGCCGGTGGCGAAGCAGTGATGGTTCACTTCTTTTTCTGGGCGGCGGAAGGTTTCTTGGCGGCGGGCTTGGCCTTGGTGGGCGTCTTCTTGGGCTTGGGGGTCTTGGGTTTGGTGGCCGCCTTTTTCGCCTTCGACGGGGACTTTGCCGCCTTGGCGGCGGGTTTCCCAGCCGCCGGCTTCTTCTTTGGCTTGTCCGCCGCCTTCTTCGCCTTCTTGGCTGGTGGCGCGGACTTGCTTCGCTCCTTGGGCGCGGACCTCTTGGTGCCACTGGACGCCTTCTCGGAGGACTTCTTGGCTCCGACCGCTTTCGGTTTCTTTACTCCCGTCTTCTTGACGACCTTTTTCGCCTTGGTCGTCCCGCTGGCTGCCGCGGGTGCGGCCTTCTTGCTGTGGCTCAGCTTGAAGGAACCTGAGGCGCCCTTTCCCTTGGTCTGGACGAGAGTTCCGGCGGTGACGGCCGCCTTGAGGTACTTCTTGATGAAAGGCGAGAGCCTCTCGGCGTCCACTTTGTAGCTGGCTGCGATGTACTTCTTGATGGCTTGAAGGGAAGAGCCACCGCGCTCCTTGAGGCCCTTGACTGCGTTGTTAACCATCTCGGAAGTGGGCGGGTGCGACGGCTTTGCGCGAGCCTTCTTGGCTGCTCCGCCCTTGCTGGCCTTCTTGGAAGCCGCGGAGGTTCCTGAAGAAGGCAGGGGTTTTACTGCGACGGTGCCCGAAGGCTGGGCTGCCGGTGGTGCGGCTGCCGCTGCTCCAGATGCTGCGTCTGCCATGTTATCGGCTGCTGCGTGATGATAGAAAGAGAAAATTACCAAGACATGGATTTCTTACGAAAGTCCACCTTGCTATCGTACCATTTCGGAGCAAAATACGATCTCTTCCTCTCGCCTCCGGTGCGCTTCTCGGATTGTTTGTACTCCACTCCTCCTCCGACTTTCGCGTTTCGGAGAGTGTCGGGGGCGCGTAACGAGGGCGCCTTGCGCCGCGGCGCCCGTCAGGGTTCCACCCTGTCGGCCGTGGCGGCGCCAGGCGTTTGGCGAGCCCAGTTCGTGTGCAGCGGGTCGTCAAAATACGGGTTGTCGTCCTGTCGAAGGCGTACCCGGGAATAAACGTTGCACACGTTTCTACCGGGGTCGATTCCTCGAGATCCGAGGTAACGTACGTTCGAGGCCATCCTTCACCTGGTATTGGACGCGCTCGCGACCCGGTGGGCCGCGCGCCGGCCGCGGAAAGCGGCCCCGAGAAGACGGTCCCTTCGGACGCCTTCCCCCTGACTCGGCGCCTGTCAAACCTTCCTCCTGTTCCTCCCCGGTGCCTGTCCCGTAAGCGGACGTTTATGCATTTTTCGACGACTCGGGGGCGTCGCGACGCACCCACCTCCCGCGCCCGTGGGAAAGGATTATCGAGTCGCAAATGGAGACGGAGTCACCCGTTAAGCGCACGCCTTACGACGCGTCCGCGTGGGCTTCGAAATGGTTGCATGGGGTGGCCGAAGGGGAAAAAGAAATGAACTGTACGCACGCGAATGGGACGTCAAAGTTCACGTACAACAAAGTCGAGGATGGCGCCGAATTATGCTTTAGCCCCGTGAGCGGGCGGGAAAAACAATGTAGTAGCCGAGGGCGCGCAGTGGCGACCCGGCCGTGACGAGTTTGCTCCGTCTCCAACGGCTTCGGACGTCGGTACCTCGTTGCGGGATGATGAATTTGTAGCAACCGGCATGTCTTCGGAAACGAAATGATACTTCATCACGGGAAAACTCTTATTGTCGTTGAAACGGCGCCACATCCACGTTTCCGCGGATGTCTACCCTAGTTTCCTTGCACGTCTTTCGAAGAGGAGAGTCGTCTGCCGTCGACTTGTTATCGCGTACATTTCTTTTATTAACCTTCCTTATCTGTGCGATGCGTTGGATGTGCTTTTCTCCACGGTGCCGTCAAGTTACGGAATACACCCCTACGACCTTAAAAAAAAATCCCTCCCACACACACGCTGTATGTCACGTTAAATGACCCTGTGTGATGGGATACCTCGGGGACGTAGTCAACGTGAAAGCGACTCCTTGAAAACCAGGCTCTCGTAAGCGTACGTAATTCGTGTCGGCAATTTCGCTCGGTACACATCCCCCGCCGTACGTCTTATTCACGGAAACGGCGAAAATAGGGCGCATCGCGGGATTGTATGCGCGATCATTACGATGGGAATCGCCATAAGCAAATAGGACAGATGCGTTTAACTCAATAATATCCACATCCCTTTCGTCGTAGTTGCGGAGCTATGACGGCTTGTATTCGTGTCACAATATTTTTCAGTTGCTTCCAACCTAATTTCACATCGTTTCCACTTGTTTCCAATCGACATAATGTGTGTCAAGCATATGGATCTTGTTTTTTACCTCCATGCCGTTGGAATAATATCTTTCATTAGAGCAATGGTCGACTTTTCCTTGTAACTTTCGAGGGTCGGGATAGTGATTGACGGATAAGGTAGAGTGAATAGCCCTTACCTGGAAAACATTCCTGTGAATAAATAAAAAAAACGTGGGAAAAAGCCGTCGGGGCGTGATGCGGCGTTCAATAGTGATGACAGATTATACTATCTGGCGTAGGAAAGACTTGAACACGATTTTTCCTGGGATCGTAATCAGGGATCCAGGCTGGTTTCCAGTGCTTGCGGGGTTGGGGGGACTAGGGGCGGCATTAACAGCCGGAACCGTTCATTCCTCTACGACCTCTCTTTCGTGGAACTCTATCACCGTCGACAGTTCACGGAACATCATTTCTCGGTTCTGTCTCGAAGAAGCCCCTGTGTTAATTCAATTACTCAGTATCTACTTCGTTCTGCATTACTTAATCAATACATGTGGACCCATCAAATATTTCATCCCCGTTCATTGTTGATTCCTTGAGGTTCTTAGCGATGCGGAAGCAACTTTATCGTCACGAGTAATAAAAGAACGATGATTAACAATTTTAAGCTGTCTGGTACCTAGCACATCACCATAAAAGATACGAAATAAGCATTCCAGTGAACAGGAAAACAAATTGTCGTCTTTTCCCCGGCCAATCTGGGATCATTGCAATGTGAAGCGAAAGTCAATCAGGAGTTAAGAGGATTCAATCCACTCACGATGAAGTAGACGACTGAAGGTTGCGTAGGTCTATGTGCACGTTCGTGTGTGTTAGTTTCTAGTGTTCATATGTAAATGACAGTTGTGTCAATGGGGGAACGTTATTCGAAAGTAACACTAGTTGACTCGAATTTAATCATTCTTATTACCAGTAGTTGCATTGCAAAATTTGACATTATCACGGCAGGAGGTAGGTGATGACTGTCATAAATGTTCGCTAATGGAGGACGTTTGTCATCCATTCCGAGATTTTGAAAAAAAAACTGTCTCCGTTTACATATCGCTGCGTACCCGAGATATTTTACTAATTTGGTACTCTGTGTGGATGAATTTATTAACAGATGTCATAAGGGTGATTTCAACTACACAAATTTGACAAAGTTCAATGTTAAGTATTAACGCCTCGCTGTGACTGGTATGACATTACATGATATCCCGGTGATTAAGCATCACCACAACTGCTAAGGTAATTAATCGTCATGGTGTATATCATGAGTCTTAAAATCACACGATCGTTATGAAATTTACACCGCTTCACGGCTCGTCGGCATTTTCTCCCGTCCGTAGTTAAGTTGTATGTTACTAAGTTGCCTAGGCAAGGACGTTATTCCATTCCATTCCCGGCCACTGTTACTAGGTGAATCTGATTAAATATCGCTTCACGAATCACTATTGTCCTCAAAGCCGAGCGTCCTTCGGTTAACGCCACTGCGGGAAATCGGTTGTCGAATACGGTGAAGTGACGATCTCGTGTACCTAGTGTCAAAATGCGGCCGGGGTGGATTCTTCAATGGGGCTAATGCGGTAAAGATTTTCACCAAATTTGCAGAAAGTAGAAATGCTAAAAGGACGGACAGGTAGGCACATGCGGCAACCTTTTTCGTCAGAAATGCACTCGGAAAGAAAGCACTTGTAGGAAGAGTCGCCTTAATGAAAACGTTATGCAATCATCTCATAAATGATTATACCGGCCGCTAATTTTAAAGATTTTTCTTTCACGTCAAACTTCGACCTCTTTTCCCTAGATTTCATTTCCCTAATCCCGCAAAGAAATAAACAACATTAACGTATGTCCTTCCATCCCTTGTGTATCAACGTAATAAAATTAGCGGGTAAGTTGGGACTGGGACCATTTAACTTTTGCCTAGAGAAACATTTTCTGTTCTGTGGCGTGACAAGACAAGTAAAGATTTCTGGAAAGGTTAATTTCGTTCAAAAGAAGGGGAATGAGCCGTCTCGCACCGGAAAAACCTTCGTGTCCCGCGGAAGGGACCCCGGTTCAAAACTATAACAAGAATCGGTCATTTGGAGGCATGGTGATCAAAGAACTGGTCTACTTGTCACGTCTGTCTCGATGCATTTGTAATCAATTGCTGATAAATCGTTGCAGTATCGCAAAAAAAAAATTGCGGAAAAGGATGAAAAATCACTCAATCGACTTTAAAATACTTGGGGGATTCGTTCAGAGGAGGTTTATCAACATTGTTTCAGCGAGATGCCGATTTCCCAAGAAGGAAACCCGATGCCCATTACATAAATTGTTATTTGTGCGAATGATGCTGATTCCATATGCTGTTAACGACGATGCATTCCGTAGAAATAGTTTCTGGGAATTGATTGATTGGATAGAATTAGCACAATGGAAAATCCACGGAAGCGCTCACTGCCCGCCATTTTGTTTATTGCGACGCCTGCTCGTCACGACTTGGTGAATGTACAAGGAACGCTGTTGCCCAGCTGCGTTCTATGCTTGCGAGGTTTCCACAGAAATTTCTTCCTCGTGCGGAATGCCACGTGGGTCATTGCGACAGCCCTTTTCTGGTTAACGTAGAAACTTGGGGCGAGGACGGGTCGCATTACCTGCCTGCCTCCTCGCGTTGAACCCCCGAGGAGTTTTACGACGTAGCGGATGGGACGGGAGGTTAAGCGGAATTAGCCTTCGCGGAAAAACGGCCGCGTGGGAAGGGCATGTGGGAACCTGTCATTTACTGCCCCTGGAAGTGAAGCAGGAGCAACGTGACCACAAGCGTACCAGTTTCGGAGGGAGACGGACGCCGTGAATCCATATTATTTTTGACGGAGGGAGACATGTAAGTCAAGGCTTACGTCTGAGAAACGAGCATAGCAGGTCAGTGGTTTGAAAAGTACTGGGTGAAAGGGAAGTAATCATGGGAATATAATATTTTTTCCTTAATATCTCGACGGTCATTTTCATCAAATGCAGACGCATAGCAGTAGAAAATATAATTGAATAGGAGGTAAGAAATTCGTCCATCTTTTATTGTCATAAGTTTCTCCTTTACATTTACTCTATTTTTTCGTGAACCGCGCGCGTGCACACCAGGTAAGTAGTTGGTGAATCGGAGGAAAGCGTGGGACTCTAATTTTCCAGGTTTTTACGTTTATTTATGTACGTCCTTTGCGGCCGAGTATTGACGATTGCCCATCGCAGTCGGGTATTTGAAAACTGAAGATTATTTCATGGCCCTTAGAAGGGCCGTTAGGATGCATCAAAGCAATCCCGTCGAGGAATTTACTTTGAGCTGGTGTACTTGGTGACGGCCTTGGTCCCCTCGGAGACGGCGTGCTTGGCCAGCTCACCGGGAAGCAAGAGCCTGACGGCGGTCTGCACCTCCCGGCTGGTGATGGTGGAGCGCTTGTTGTAGTGAGCCAGGCGAGAAGCTTCGGCGGCGATTCTCTCGAAAATATCGTTGACGAAGCTGTTCATGATGCTCATGGCCTTGCTGGAGATTCCGGTGTCGGGGTGCACCTGCTTCAGCACTTTGTAGATGTAGATTGCGTAGCTCTCCTTCCTCCTGCGCTTCTTCTTCTTGTCTCCCTTGGAGATGTTCTTCTGGGCCTTGCCCGCTTTCTTCGCAGCCTTTCCGCTCGTCTTGGGTGGCATGGTGATCACGTTCGGCGAACGGGGTCGATTTCAGTATTTTCGCCGATCATCAGTCGCCTGCTTATGTACCCCTGGTCCGTTCCGTGAGCCGAATCTCCTCGACGACCAATCACGTAAAAGCATGATGTGGCGTCGCTAGGACGGCGGCAGCCTATATAAATGCGCCCAGGAGTCTGACAGCGATTAGACAGCACTACCAGATAAAGAAGCATTCAGCCATGTCCGGACGAGGAAAGGGAGGAAAAGTGAAGGGGAAGTCCAAGTCCCGCTCCAGCAGGGCCGGTCTTCAGTTTCCGGTCGGTCGTATCCACCGTCTGCTCCGCAAGGGGAACTATGCCGAGCGTGTTGGTGCCGGTGCCCCAGTCTACTTGGCCGCCGTCATGGAGTACCTGGCCGCGGAAGTCCTCGAGTTGGCCGGTAACGCTGCCAGGGACAACAAGAAGACGAGAATCATCCCTCGTCACTTGCAGTTGGCCATCCGCAACGACGAGGAGTTGAATAAGCTCCTGTCGGGCGTTACCATCGCTCAGGGAGGTGTCCTTCCGAACATCCAGGCGGTGCTCCTGCCCAAGAAGACTGAGAAGAAGGCATAAGCATCACGCTGTGCGCATAAAAGGTCCTTTTCAGGACCAGAACATACTAGAGAGATGTACGCGATAAATGTCATGTGAAAAAAATAATAATAACAATAAACGTAATAAGCATAGCGAATGAAACGTGGAGCTATAATTGGGCTAAGGTAAACGATGGGAAATAAAGCGTATAAAAAGTGAAAGCGTTTGTGCTGAAATGCAACGAAGAATGATTGAAGGTGACACTGCTTCGTTTACAATGTATTTCATAGTCTGTCATAAAATTTCACCTGCAATCTGCCGCTTAACTACGTTATTTCTTGTTAACATGTATGGTTGCAACGGCGCGATACACATTGTCGCCAGTCCGTTGCCACGTGCTTATTCATGTACGGTTGCAACGGCGCGATATACATTGTTGCCACGTGCTTATTCATGTACGGTTGCAACGGCGCGAAGTACATTGTTGCCCCGTGCTTATTCCTGTACGGTTGCAACGGCGCGATATACATTGTCGCCAGTCCGTTGCCACGTGCTTATTCCGATTCGCTGACAATGTCTTTAACGTCGGTAAAGGCTCATACAATTTCAACTCTATTATCACCGCCATTTTTTTTTTGCGTTCGAACAGGTCTTACTTTACTATTTATCGCCGTCACACACGCTATGGCGAATAGGGAATAATTTTTCGTTCCGTTATGGCAAAGGATTGGCTCCATCTCTGAACATTGTATTGGTCCTTAGAAGGACCTTTTTTATCGACGTACGCCGGGTGTCGGATGGCGATCCCGTCGCGTCGTGTCTAACCGCCAAACCCGTAGAGAGTGCGGCCCTGTCGCTTGAGTGCGTACACGACGTCCATGGCTGTGACGGTCTTCCTCTTGGCGTGTTCGGTGTAGGTGACGGCGTCGCGAATAACGTTCTCAAGGAACACCTTGAGCACACCGCGCGTCTCCTCGTAGATGAGTCCGGAGATACGCTTCACTCCACCTCGGCGGGCGAGACGGCGGATGGCCGGCTTGGTGATGCCCTGGATGTTATCGCGGAGAACTTTGCGATGACGTTTGGCTCCTCCCTTTCCCAGGCCTTTTCCTCCCTTGCCGCGTCCAGTCATCTCTGTAGTCTGCTCGTAGTAAGGGCTGCTGTCTGATGACCTGAAATGCACCTTCGCCGGTATTTATAAACGTCGCCGCCGCGGCGATGACGTACCCGACCTCTCCACCAATCAGCGTCGCCCGTACTATCTGGCGCCATTCTCGGAAGTGCTTAAAAGACGGCGTTGACCAGCAGCACCCTAGCACCCCGGCAGGAGCTTCGAGACCTAGCGGCGAAGGAAATCACCGCGCAAGTGGTGTTTCCGTCCGACGTGCGGGCTCACGAGGCGAGAGCCAATCAGAAGCGAGCAGGCCCATAGCCTAGGCTATATAAGTCGGCGCGTTTCGTCAAGTCTTCACTTGCTCTTCTAAGAGCAAGGGGAGCACATTTCGATTTATTTTTTAGGCCGATCATTCGGAACGAAGGAAAGGGCCCCACCAGTGGTAACCCCCCTTCGCACCCGGTGACCGAAGGGACCGCCCCGCCCGGGGACTAACGGTCTATTCTCCGAGGGAACGACCGGGAGCATCGCCGAGACCGCAGCTTCGGAGTAAGGCGCACTCTTGCGCCGTGCCATTCGGCCCTTTTCAGGGTCTTTAATTTTTCAGCGACCGGTCACACGGAACGAAGGAAAGGGCCCCACCAGTGGTAACCCCCCTTCGCACCCGGTGACCGAAGGGACCGCCCCGCCCGGGGACTAACGGTCTATTCTCCGAGGGAACGACCGGGAGCATCGCCGAGACCGCAGCTTCGGAGTAAGGCGCACTCTTGCGCCGTGCCATTCGGCCCTTTTCAGGGTCTTTTTCCATTTCAGTGACCGGTCACACGGAACGAAGGAAAGGGCCCCACCAGTGGTAACCCCCCTTCGTACCCGGTGACCGAAGGGACCGCCCCGCCCGGGGACCATCGGTCTAGTGATCATCTTGTGAAACAGAGGGATTGGTCCTCTGACTCTCCGGCTGGCACACTAAACCCCCTTTGCCGCCCCCAACGCACTCGTTGGCCTGGCAGAGGGCCCCTTAATTTAACCACAAGACTTGCACGCCGTTGCACTCTTCGGCAGTATCTTGTGGACTCCTCCTACGCAAACACAAAGCGGGGCCGGGCTAACGTAGTCCCCGGTTCTCACCCGCGGGGGCAGAGAGCGGTACCCGTCTGCTCGCGGGCAGGCGGTCCATTAGGATCCCCGGGTTGGTTGGGTAACTCACACAGCGTCAAGCGAACGCTGCTGCTTCGTACGTGCGTAGGACCCCCTTCCACCTCTAGGGCTGTGCCTCACACAGCACTAGGGAAGGGTTGAGAACACTCCCATTCTCAGCCAGCGCCGCTCTTGCGTGCGTTTCCGTGTAATTCGTCCCCTCAGGACCCAACGCGCCGCTGCGCTGAGCGTACTTGCGCTCCTCCTAGATCCCATTTGGTCCTTATAAGGACCATAAACGGCATCCTTTCTCCTCTCACCCATTCCCATCCAAGACAACCCGCGCTCATCTCACCTACCGGGGATCATGTCGACTGAAGGACCGGGGTACTTCCTGCGGGACAGGCCGTCCTCAGACCCCCCTGAGAAGTGGCAGGAGGCGAGAGGACGCAAGGGGAAGAGGAAGAAACGTCGCAAGGATGGTGCCTCTCCTGAAGAGAACGGAAGCCCCTCCCCTACTCCCTCCCCTATCCCACCACTCCTTCCTCTCCCCTCTCTCCTATCAATCCCTTCACCTCTAGGTGCCGCATGCCTCTCCCCCTCATCAACTCCCTCCCCCCGCCTGGTGATTTCCGTGTCACCGACGGCCAACCTCCTTAACCATTCTCCCTCCTCCCCCTTTTCCCCAATCCATCCTCCTACTCAGAAACCCCCACCTCTTCCTACCCTCTTTTCCCCCCTCCCGAGCAATGCTACTCACCCGCCTGCACCCCTTATGAAACCCAAGCCCAAAAGACAGGTGAAGAAGACCCCTCCTCCCCCTCCCGTTGATCTTCCAGAACCAGCCCGCCTTATCCCTAACCAAACCCCCCGTTCCCCCCCTTCCTCCTCCCCCCGCCTGACGTCCCAAGCCTCCAATGATACCACAATCCATTTTTCCTCTCTTCCCCGGGACACGAGCCAGAAGAAATTCTTCACGGCCCTGAGGTCCGTCCACCCTTCCCTTGCCACCTCCCAAATTATTGTCTACCCGGGGGAAAGAGCGGCGAGGGTCCGACTTCCGCGGCGGCAGCTGTCTCTCCTTCAGGGTGAAGGCAAGAAACGGCTGGACGCCCTGTTGGGGGAGACGTGCGTCGTCTCTGTTGTGGGTCCCCCTAAATCCAACGCCGCATCTTCCTCCGCTCCCTCCGACCCTAAAAAGCCCTCCTTTTCTTTCGTAGTGCGAGGAGTTGACCTCTTCATGACAACTGCGGACATCAGGGACGCCCTCACCGACGCCGGAGTTCCCGTGGCCAACCTTTGGCGGATCACCTCCCGGGCCACCAACTCCGAGACAACTTTAATCCGCTGCATCACTTATGATGCGGAAGCGGCCTCAATTGTAATCACTGGTGGCCTCACCTGCTACGGCCGCTTGTATCGGTGCGAGCCGTCACATCCCCCTCCACCCCGCCCACAACGTTGTTTCAGGTGCCAAGAATTCGGCCACCCCACGGCGGAGTGCAGAATGGACACCAAGTGCGGGAGGTGTGGTGCAGCCCACCGGGATGCTGCCTGTACCGCAACGACGCTGCGCTGCCCTAACTGTGGTGGCGAACATCACGCCGGGGCCTGGAAGTGCCCCAAACGTCCCGCAGCCCCAGTCTCTCTTGCCACTACTGCCCCAATTCTACCAGACCCTTCCATTGTAGGTGCGGCGAAGGATGATGCACCTGAGGCCAAGGAAGCCGTCACCAAGGGAGACCTGTTGAGGTTTCTCTCCCTGGTGTACGCAAATGCTGCCCCGGGACACCGCCAGCAGATGGAGCTCATCCTGAACTCCGCTGCACGGTCTGTCTTCGGCTTCAATATAACAAATCTTTATTCCAGGAATACCCTATTCCCCGCCATTTCCTCTTACGCTTCACGTTGTAGATGAGGCCCGCGCACATCGCCTTTGCCAACGTCAATGGGGGCGTGAAACAGAAGAAGCCACTCCTCCAGAGCTACATCTCTAACGCTTCCATTTCAATTCTAGGCCTAGTGGAAACCTTCCTTCCAGCATACCGTCGTGTTAATCTTCCCCATTTTCAGGAATTTTCCAAGCCAAGGGCTGCTCCACGGTCAGGGGGAGTATCGCTTCTTGTCCACAAGGACATAGGTGCGAAAGATCTGCCCATTCCTCCAAGCGTCATGTCAGGAGGGAATGAAGCTGTCCTGGTAGAGTGTCGCATCGGTCGTAGGACAGTGTATGTGTGCACGCTCTACTCAAGGCCACATGCCCCCCTGCCCGGGGCGCTCTTGTCTTTTATTCTCTCCCTAGGTCATTCCTGCGTCATCCTTGGCGATTTTAATGCCCGGAGTCGGTCCTTTCGGGATGCGGTCACCACGGTGAAGGGGCGCCAGTTGGATACCTTCCTCCTTCGGCATCCCTTGGTCCGACTGGACATTCCTTTTCCCACCTTTGTGGGACGTGGTCCCTCCTTCCCCGACCAGGCTCTGGTCTCCTCCAACCTTACCCATCTTGCTGGCGGCATCACCGTTGGGGACTGCATCACGTCGGACCATCTCCCATTCTCTTTTCCATTCCAGGGTACGAGACGCCCAGCCAAGAGGGTCTTCACAGTCACGGACAATAAAGCCGCTGACTGGGAGGCCTTCAACAGCACGGTAGAAGCTGCAACTGAGGGGGCCACCGCCCCGCGTTCGCGTAGCGAAGTCGATGAAGCCCTTCTACGGCTGACTGAAGCGTTCGCGGACGCGACGGCGCGGCTTCCAAAGAAGCAGATAGATCCCTCGCGCCCCCCACTTCCACCTGATGTAGTTCAATTAATCAAATATAAGCGTTCCCTTTACAGGCAATGGCTCCGCACCGGGGACCCGGAACTGAAAACAGAATGGAACCGCTCAAATGCGATCATCCGTCGACGGGTGATAGCACACAAGGAGCAATCCTGGGCGATCGCCTGCTCCAAGTATGATAGCACGGAGGGGGCGAAATTCTGGAAGCAGTTTCGGGTTCTCTCCGGACAACACAAACCAACCCGGATCTCCCTGATTAACAACGATGGCGTCCCAGTCGCCGACGGGCTAGGGAAGGCGGAAGAATTTCGACGGGTTCTTACTGATGTTTTTCGCCCGCAGGAGGACCCGGCCTTCGACGAACGACATAAGCAGGCCTGCTTACATCATCTGAACTCGCTTCCATTCTCCCTTCTTCCCCTTGAGGTACCCGAGGCACTACCCGATGATGACCCCCTTTCTTCCCCCATTGACAAAGAGGAAATGGCAAACTGTATGCCCCGCCGCCACAAGGCCCCAGGACCGGACGGGATCACCACCCGTCACATCCAGAAAGCCACCAGCTGCTTCACGCCCCTGCGTCTGATATTCAACTCTCTCCTTTCCTTAGGGTATTATCCCACGGCTTGGAAACCCATGACTGTTGTCATGATTCCTAAAGCTGGGAAGGACCACCAAAAGGCTGAGAATTATCGCCCGATATGCCTCACCAGTGTGATCGGGAAGTGGTACGAAAGAATCATTACCCGACGTCTCACACTACACTTTAACTCTAATGGTGTCCTTCCCCCACATCAATTTGGTTTCCGCCCACACAGATGTACCGTTGACCCTCTCTGCCACCTCACCACAATGGCGGCAGAGGCAATCAACCGGCGGCAGTATGTGGCAGCCCTGTTCCTGGATATAGAGAGGGCTTTCGATGGGGTGTGGCATGAAGGCCTCATCGGCAAGCTCTCTCTTACCCCCGGCGTTACTCCTCCCCTTCTCAGACTAATAAACTCATTTCTCTCCAACAGGCAGGCGAGGGTGCAAGTGGACGGACACCTATCCCTTCCCTTCCCTCTGCTCGCAGGTGTCCCTCAAGGTACCGTCCTCTCCCCTCTACTTTTTACCCTTTTCTGCTGGGACATGCCCACAGATAAGAATCCCGGAAAGCGAGTCACACTCGCACAATACGCTGACGATACAGCACTGTGGTTACGGGCACAGCGGGTGGAGACGGCCGTTAAACATCTGCAACGCGCTACATCCACCCTGGAGGGATGGTTCCGGAGGTGGCGCCTGCGGCCGAACCCACATAAATCCACCTTCATCGTGTTCGCCGGTAGCCACGATTGCCGTGGAGCCGGCTCCAATCCCCACTCCCTAACCCTATGGGATAAGCGTATTTTCCCATCCTCCTCCGTCACTTACCTGGGCGTCCACCTGGACAGGCATCTCTCTTTCAGGGTCCATTTGGGGGTGGTGAGGGCGAGATGCAACCGTCGCGCCAATCTAATTCGTGCCGTCCGGGCAAACGGCCGGGGAGTGTCCGAGAGCTGCGGTTTGCTCCTGTACAAGGCCTTCCTGAGACCTGTCATGGAGTATGCCGCGCTCGCGGTCCTCCCTACACGGGACAATTTGGGGCTCTTCGCATCTTTGGAGCGTAGAATCCTGCGACGGTTGCTTCTCCTCCCTTACGATACCCCAGAAGAGTATGTGTATGACCGAACTGATATCGAACCGATCCTCCACAGGTTGTGCCGTATCCGTATCAGATCAGCGGCCCGCCTGGCAGACCACAATGAGGAGCTGCTCACCGACATCCTGAGCCACCTAGGAGGACTACTGCGTCGCCGTCCTGCGATTAAACTGCAGTCACCAGCTCGTGTCATCTCCACACTCTTCCCCATCTACTACCCCGAGGCTCCCCTGCCATCTCATCAGGTCCGCACGGTATTGCCGCTCCCGCCGTCCCTGCAGCCGGATCCGGATCTACCACTTCTTCCCCTGCGACGTAGAGGACGTGCCAGGATGTGAAGTGAAACGTGCGAAATCAAAGTGATAGTGAATCAGTTGGACGTTATTTATTTATTTATTCTATCTAAGTGTATTTATATTCATCCTGTTACCTTTTCTGTTTTCTGTTATATTTTTACTGTTATCTGTTGTCTCTTCTTCCGTTGCTGTTCTTCCCAACTCTCTTCCCCGGTGGTCTGGCGGAGGTTTTACGGGTTTCCCTCCGCCCATGGGTGAATACCGGGCCGATACCGCTCCCGCAGAAAAGAGTGTATATCAAAGGTTTTTTCCGCAACCGCTACCATCTTTGTAGCCTTACTATATTTATTTCTTTCCACCCCGAAGAGGAGTGTATCCTAAAACGGGGTTTCCGTGTTGTTTTTATTATGTTTCAATATATATTTTATGTCAATCCTTGTAATAGTAAATCTATACGGAAATAAAAACCTTTTAAACGTAAAACGTAACGGCTTTTTACAGATCGCAGAAATGGCACGTACGAAGCAGACAGCCCGCAAGTCCACCGGAGGAAAGGCCCCGAGGAAGCAGCTGGCCACCAAGGCCGCTCGCAAGAGCGCGCCGGCGACGGGAGGCGTCAAGAAGCCCCACAGGTACCGCCCCGGTACCGTGGCCCTTCGTGAGATCAGGAGATACCAGAAGAGCACGGAGCTCCTCATCCGCAAGCTGCCCTTCCAGCGCCTGGTGCGTGAGATCGCCCAGGACTTCAAGACCGATCTTCGGTTCCAGAGCTCCGCCGTCATGGCTCTCCAGGAGGCCAGCGAGGCTTACCTAGTGGGTCTCTTTGAGGACACCAACCTCTGCGCCATCCACGCTAAGCGTGTGACCATCATGCCCAAGGACATCCAGCTGGCCCGCCGTATCCGCGGAGAGCGAGCTTAGAAAGCTACTTTCGGCCGAAAAACAAAGGTCCTTTTCAGGACCAGTACATACTTAAAAGTTTGAATTTAGCACGATCGCACAATAATTAACGACGATGTAAATCCATTGGAATGATGGACGACATGAAATTTCCTTTGCGCATGGCAAGTGCGTTTGCACGGCTACGCATGAAATGAGATGAAATAAAAGTTCGTGCGATGCTTACCTGACGCGCTTAACGAAAAGAAAACAATACTCCGTGACGTGTTGTTCATTTTACACGTTCTATGAATGTTATTCTTAATTTTTTTTTTCGTCCGTCCATGTCGCATCATCAATTTTAAATAGGACCGTTGTTTTTGCATGGCATTAATCATGATAAATGTTAACTTTGGGCGTGCTCAGTGGCGTGGGCATTGAGTGGCAAGCATCTTTGGAAGACATGATGGTCCTAAAAAGGACCGAGATTGGACGCTGTCTGCTGTCCTAGGTGCGCCGGTGGCGAAGCAGTGATGGTTCACTTCTTTTTCTGGGCGGCGGAAGGTTTCTTGGCGGCGGGCTTGGCCTTGGTGGGCGTCTTCTTGGGCTTGGGGGTCTTGGGTTTGGTGGCCGCCTTTTTCGCCTTCGACGGGGACTTTGCCGCCTTGGCGGCGGGTTTCCCAGCCGCCGGCTTCTTCTTTGGCTTGTCCGCCGCCTTCTTCGCCTTCTTGGCTGGTGGCGCGGACTTGCTTCGCTCCTTGGGCGCGGACCTCTTGGTGCCACTGGACGCCTTCTCGGAGGACTTCTTGGCTCCGACCGCTTTCGGTTTCTTTACTCCCGTCTTCTTGACGACCTTTTTCGCCTTGGTCGTCCCGCTGGCTGCCGCGGGTGCGGCCTTCTTGCTGTGGCTCAGCTTGAAGGAACCTGAGGCGCCCTTTCCCTTGGTCTGGACGAGAGTTCCGGCGGTGACGGCCGCCTTGAGGTACTTCTTGATGAAAGGCGAGAGCCTCTCGGCGTCCACTTTGTAGCTGGCTGCGATGTACTTCTTGATGGCTTGAAGGGAAGAGCCACCGCGCTCCTTGAGGCCCTTGACTGCGTTGTTAACCATCTCGGAAGTGGGCGGGTGCGACGGCTTTGCGCGAGCCTTCTTGGCTGCTCCGCCCTTGCTGGCCTTCTTGGAAGCCGCGGAGGTTCCTGAAGAAGGCAGGGGTTTTACTGCGACGGTGCCCGAAGGCTGGGCTGCCGGTGGTGCGGCTGCCGCTGCTCCAGATGCTGCGTCTGCCATGTTATCGGCTGCTGCGTGATGATAGAAAGAGAAAATTACCAAGACATGGATTTCTTACGAAAGTCCACCTTGCTATCGTACCATTTCGGAGCAAAATACGATCTCTTCCTCTCGCCTCCGGTGCGCTTCTCGGATTGTTTGTACTCCACTCCTCCTCCGACTTTCGCGTTTCGGAGAGTGTCGGGGGCGCGTAACGAGGGCGCCTTGCGCCGCGGCGCCCGTCAGGGTTCCACCCTGTCGGCCGTGGCGGCGCCAGGCGTTTGGCGAGCCCAGTTCGTGTGCAGCGGGTCGTCAAAATACGGGTTGTCGTCCTGTCGAAGGCGTACCCGGGAATAAACGTTGCACACGTTTCTACCGGGGTCGATTCCTCGAGATCCGAGGTAACGTACGTTCGAGGCCATCCTTCACCTGGTATTGGACGCGCTCGCGACCCGGTGGGCCGCGCGCCGGCCGCGGAAAGCGGCCCCGAGAAGACGGTCCCTTCGGACGCCTTCCCCCTGACTCGGCGCCTGTCAAACCTTCCTCCTGTTCCTCCCCGGTGCCTGTCCCGTAAGCGGACGTTTATGCATTTTTCGACGACTCGGGGGCGTCGCGACGCACCCACCTCCCGCGCCCGTGGGAAAGGATTATCGAGTCGCAAATGGAGACGGAGTCACCCGTTAAGCGCACGCCTTACGACGCGTCCGCGTGGGCTTCGAAATGGTTGCATGGGGTGGCCGAAGGGGAAAAAGAAATGAACTGTACGCACGCGAATGGGACGTCAAAGTTCACGTACAACAAAGTCGAGGATGGCGCCGAATTATGCTTTAGCCCCGTGAGCGGGCGGGAAAAACAATGTAGTAGCCGAGGGCGCGCAGTGGCGACCCGGCCGTGACGAGTTTGCTCCGTCTCCAACGGCTTCGGACGTCGGTACCTCGTTGCGGGATGATGAATTTGTAGCAACCGGCATGTCTTCGGAAACGAAATGATACTTCATCACGGGAAAACTCTTATTGTCGTTGAAACGGCGCCACATCCACGTTTCCGCGGATGTCTACCCTAGTTTCCTTGCACGTCTTTCGAAGAGGAGAGTCGTCTGCCGTCGACTTGTTATCGCGTACATTTCTTTTATTAACCTTCCTTATCTGTGCGATGCGTTGGATGTGCTTTTCTCCACGGTGCCGTCAAGTTACGGAATACACCCCTACGACCTTAAAAAAAAATCCCTCCCACACACACGCTGTATGTCACGTTAAATGACCCTGTGTGATGGGATACCTCGGGGACGTAGTCAACGTGAAAGCGACTCCTTGAAAACCAGGCTCTCGTAAGCGTACGTAATTCGTGTCGGCAATTTCGCTCGGTACACATCCCCCGCCGTACGTCTTATTCACGGAAACGGCGAAAATAGGGCGCATCGCGGGATTGTATGCGCGATCATTACGATGGGAATCGCCATAAGCAAATAGGACAGATGCGTTTAACTCAATAATATCCACATCCCTTTCGTCGTAGTTGCGGAGCTATGACGGCTTGTATTCGTGTCACAATATTTTTCAGTTGCTTCCAACCTAATTTCACATCGTTTCCACTTGTTTCCAATCGACATAATGTGTGTCAAGCATATGGATCTTGTTTTTTACCTCCATGCCGTTGGAATAATATCTTTCATTAGAGCAATGGTCGACTTTTCCTTGTAACTTTCGAGGGTCGGGATAGTGATTGACGGATAAGGTAGAGTGAATAGCCCTTACCTGGAAAACATTCCTGTGAATAAATAAAAAAAACGTGGGAAAAAGCCGTCGGGGCGTGATGCGGCGTTCAATAGTGATGACAGATTATACTATCTGGCGTAGGAAAGACTTGAACACGATTTTTCCTGGGATCGTAATCAGGGATCCAGGCTGGTTTCCAGTGCTTGCGGGGTTGGGGGGACTAGGGGCGGCATTAACAGCCGGAACCGTTCATTCCTCTACGACCTCTCTTTCGTGGAACTCTATCACCGTCGACAGTTCACGGAACATCATTTCTCGGTTCTGTCTCGAAGAAGCCCCTGTGTTAATTCAATTACTCAGTATCTACTTCGTTCTGCATTACTTAATCAATACATGTGGACCCATCAAATATTTCATCCCCGTTCATTGTTGATTCCTTGAGGTTCTTAGCGATGCGGAAGCAACTTTATCGTCACGAGTAATAAAAGAACGATGATTAACAATTTTAAGCTGTCTGGTACCTAGCACATCACCATAAAAGATACGAAATAAGCATTCCAGTGAACAGGAAAACAAATTGTCGTCTTTTCCCCGGCCAATCTGGGATCATTGCAATGTGAAGCGAAAGTCAATCAGGAGTTAAGAGGATTCAATCCACTCACGATGAAGTAGACGACTGAAGGTTGCGTAGGTCTATGTGCACGTTCGTGTGTGTTAGTTTCTAGTGTTCATATGTAAATGACAGTTGTGTCAATGGGGGAACGTTATTCGAAAGTAACACTAGTTGACTCGAATTTAATCATTCTTATTACCAGTAGTTGCATTGCAAAATTTGACATTATCACGGCAGGAGGTAGGTGATGACTGTCATAAATGTTCGCTAATGGAGGACGTTTGTCATCCATTCCGAGATTTTGAAAAAAAAACTGTCTCCGTTTACATATCGCTGCGTACCCGAGATATTTTACTAATTTGGTACTCTGTGTGGATGAATTTATTAACAGATGTCATAAGGGTGATTTCAACTACACAAATTTGACAAAGTTCAATGTTAAGTATTAACGCCTCGCTGTGACTGGTATGACATTACATGATATCCCGGTGATTAAGCATCACCACAACTGCTAAGGTAATTAATCGTCATGGTGTATATCATGAGTCTTAAAATCACACGATCGTTATGAAATTTACACCGCTTCACGGCTCGTCGGCATTTTCTCCCGTCCGTAGTTAAGTTGTATGTTACTAAGTTGCCTAGGCAAGGACGTTATTCCATTCCATTCCCGGCCACTGTTACTAGGTGAATCTGATTAAATATCGCTTCACGAATCACTATTGTCCTCAAAGCCGAGCGTCCTTCGGTTAACGCCACTGCGGGAAATCGGTTGTCGAATACGGTGAAGTGACGATCTCGTGTACCTAGTGTCAAAATGCGGCCGGGGTGGATTCTTCAATGGGGCTAATGCGGTAAAGATTTTCACCAAATTTGCAGAAAGTAGAAATGCTAAAAGGACGGACAGGTAGGCACATGCGGCAACCTTTTTCGTCAGAAATGCACTCGGAAAGAAAGCACTTGTAGGAAGAGTCGCCTTAATGAAAACGTTATGCAATCATCTCATAAATGATTATACCGGCCGCTAATTTTAAAGATTTTTCTTTCACGTCAAACTTCGACCTCTTTTCCCTAGATTTCATTTCCCTAATCCCGCAAAGAAATAAACAACATTAACGTATGTCCTTCCATCCCTTGTGTATCAACGTAATAAAATTAGCGGGTAAGTTGGGACTGGGACCATTTAACTTTTGCCTAGAGAAACATTTTCTGTTCTGTGGCGTGACAAGACAAGTAAAGATTTCTGGAAAGGTTAATTTCGTTCAAAAGAAGGGGAATGAGCCGTCTCGCACCGGAAAAACCTTCGTGTCCCGCGGAAGGGACCCCGGTTCAAAACTATAACAAGAATCGGTCATTTGGAGGCATGGTGATCAAAGAACTGGTCTACTTGTCACGTCTGTCTCGATGCATTTGTAATCAATTGCTGATAAATCGTTGCAGTATCGCAAAAAAAAAATTGCGGAAAAGGATGAAAAATCACTCAATCGACTTTAAAATACTTGGGGGATTCGTTCAGAGGAGGTTTATCAACATTGTTTCAGCGAGATGCCGATTTCCCAAGAAGGAAACCCGATGCCCATTACATAAATTGTTATTTGTGCGAATGATGCTGATTCCATATGCTGTTAACGACGATGCATTCCGTAGAAATAGTTTCTGGGAATTGATTGATTGGATAGAATTAGCACAATGGAAAATCCACGGAAGCGCTCACTGCCCGCCATTTTGTTTATTGCGACGCCTGCTCGTCACGACTTGGTGAATGTACAAGGAACGCTGTTGCCCAGCTGCGTTCTATGCTTGCGAGGTTTCCACAGAAATTTCTTCCTCGTGCGGAATGCCACGTGGGTCATTGCGACAGCCCTTTTCTGGTTAACGTAGAAACTTGGGGCGAGGACGGGTCGCATTACCTGCCTGCCTCCTCGCGTTGAACCCCCGAGGAGTTTTACGACGTAGCGGATGGGACGGGAGGTTAAGCGGAATTAGCCTTCGCGGAAAAACGGCCGCGTGGGAAGGGCATGTGGGAACCTGTCATTTACTGCCCCTGGAAGTGAAGCAGGAGCAACGTGACCACAAGCGTACCAGTTTCGGAGGGAGACGGACGCCGTGAATCCATATTATTTTTGACGGAGGGAGACATGTAAGTCAAGGCTTACGTCTGAGAAACGAGCATAGCAGGTCAGTGGTTTGAAAAGTACTGGGTGAAAGGGAAGTAATCATGGGAATATAATATTTTTTCCTTAATATCTCGACGGTCATTTTCATCAAATGCAGACGCATAGCAGTAGAAAATATAATTGAATAGGAGGTAAGAAATTCGTCCATCTTTTATTGTCATAAGTTTCTCCTTTACATTTACTCTATTTTTTCGTGAACCGCGCGCGTGCACACCAGGTAAGTAGTTGGTGAATCGGAGGAAAGCGTGGGACTCTAATTTTCCAGGTTTTTACGTTTATTTATGTACGTCCTTTGCGGCCGAGTATTGACGATTGCCCATCGCAGTCGGGTATTTGAAAACTGAAGATTATTTCATGGCCCTTAGAAGGGCCGTTAGGATGCATCAAAGCAATCCCGTCGAGGAATTTACTTTGAGCTGGTGTACTTGGTGACGGCCTTGGTCCCCTCGGAGACGGCGTGCTTGGCCAGCTCACCGGGAAGCAAGAGCCTGACGGCGGTCTGCACCTCCCGGCTGGTGATGGTGGAGCGCTTGTTGTAGTGAGCCAGGCGAGAAGCTTCGGCGGCGATTCTCTCGAAAATATCGTTGACGAAGCTGTTCATGATGCTCATGGCCTTGCTGGAGATTCCGGTGTCGGGGTGCACCTGCTTCAGCACTTTGTAGATGTAGATTGCGTAGCTCTCCTTCCTCCTGCGCTTCTTCTTCTTGTCTCCCTTGGAGATGTTCTTCTGGGCCTTGCCCGCTTTCTTCGCAGCCTTTCCGCTCGTCTTGGGTGGCATGGTGATCACGTTCGGCGAACGGGGTCGATTTCAGTATTTTCGCCGATCCCGAACCCTTTGCTGATGCGACACATTACTGTGTCGTCTAATTGCTTCCGTTCCGGTGGATATTATCCACCACTACCGGTATTTGTTACGTTGGACGGTAAAATGACGTGCGAGTGATAATGACGTGTGACTGTGTTGTTTGCGTGAAATAGGAAACTTACAAGTTAAACTAATTCTACTACAGACATATTTTTAACATATGATAGGAATACAGGCTTTGATACACAAATCTATTTGAAAACTAATACTAATTTTAGTAATACATACTTAATCTAATAATAGCAGATTTTTATGATGATTTATTAATAATTTTTTTTTTCTTTTTTCACAAGGTTATTTTTTCACCCTTGTACTTGTATTTTTTTTTTTTTTTATTATTTTTTTTTTTTTTTATTTTTTTTATTTTTTTTTTTTTTTTTTTTTTTTTTTATTATTTTTTTTTTTTTTATTTTTTATTTTTTTTTTAATTATTATTTTTTATTATTATTATTATTTTTTTTTAATTAAATGTCTCTTTTTTATTATTATTATTTTTTTTTTTTTTTTTTTTTTTTTTTTTTAAATATAAATCATCAAGTATTTTACTAATCCTAGGTTGTACATATGTTTGTTTTTGACACAAGACAAAATAATGGCTTACATGGATTTTAAGATATATTTTCTAAAGTTAGTAAGAGTTTAAGTCTAAAGAGTTGATAGGACAGACTCATAGGCGAGTAATTTGTTTAGGCAGTCTAATTTTGTTTAGTAGGAATAGTGTAGTCCCAGATATTTTCTAGTAGGGGATTGTTCGTCTTTTTTAAGCGTTTGTGGAAGTTTCTAACGAGATACGTCACAAAGGAGCCTATTGTTGGGAGCTTGTGAGCGGAGCGCACGTGCTGCATGTTGGTAGCTCTGGGGATTTTGAGGAGGAGGCGCAACGATTTATTTTGGAAGGTTTCCAGTGATTGACGTATTGTTTTTGTGATCGCAAATATTTCACACCCGTATAATAGCTTCGGGCGGATGATGGCTTTATACAAACGGACTCTAGTAGGGTGAGATAGCGGAGATTGATCCGAGAAGAGGCACAGCAACTTTGTTCTTGCAACCAGGGCCGAGATAATATTATTTTCCAGTTGGTTTTTATAGGTGAGTGCCCGGTCCAGTGTTACGCCCAGGAAACGATGGTTTGAGGCCCTTGGAATAGGTGTTTTGTTGATTTTAGCAGAGTTTTTGGTGTCGTGTTTGCGTCCGCGTTCGAAGTGTACGTGTGTGCTTTTTGTTGCGTTTATTTCAATCTTCCATGTTTTAGTCCAGCGGTGTATTTTTGTGAGATGACCATTTAGTTTTCTGATGTTATTGTCGGATGAGCGTGAGGTGGCGGAGATGGCTGTGTCGTCTGCGTACATGTGTGTCTGTGTAAATGTTGACTTTGGTAGATCGTTAATGTAGAGGTTAAACAAAAGAGGACTAAGCAGGGACCCCTGGGGAACGCCAGCTGATGCTGGACGCACCGTAGACAGGACCGGTCCTTCGGCAACTGTAAATTTGCGTCGGTTTAGATAGTTTTGGATTAAACGGATTAACGGCGGTGGGAATTCATTGCTACAGAGTTTGTAGATTAGGCCTTTGTGCCATATTTTGTCAAATGCTCGGGCGACATCCAGGAACACGGCGTCTGTTGGGCGACGACGAGTAAAGCCGCGACTAATCGTCTCCACCAGTCGAAGGACTTGGTGTACAGAGGAGGTGTTTTGACGGAACCCTAGTTGTTCCGGGCGAAGGATATTGTGGGAAGAAGCATGGTTTTGTAGGTGAGTGAGAATAATTTTTTCGAAAATTTTGGAAATGTTGGATAATAAGGTGATGGGCCTGCTATTGCCTGGGGTGGTGGGGTCTTTACCGGGTTTAGGAATCAAAATTACTTTGCCTATCTTCCAGGTTTCTGGGAAGTAGGACTTCAGATAGCAGTGATTGAAGAGGTCGGCCAATGAAAGCAGGAACTTAGGGACTGTAGAAGCTGATTTTAGTACGTTATTGGAGATTTTGTCAAGTCCGGGGGATTTCTTGGAGGGAAAAGAATTTATTATTTGTTTTATTTCTGAGGAGTCCGTTATTGGGGTTAAGTCAGGGGGGTTATGTGGTAAAAAGTGAAGGGTTTCGTCTATTTTATTGTCCATTTTTGACGGTGCGGAATTAAGAGTCATTGTCTGTTGTAGTATGTCTGCTTGAATTTCGGTTTTACTTTTAGGATCGAAAATATAGTTGTTATTGTGTTTTAAGGGAGGTGAGTATATTTTGTTTGGTTTTCTCAGTGAGCGTGTTATTTTCCAGAGGGAGTTGTCTTCAAAGTTCAGTGTGGAAAGGTGTGACTCCCATTCTTTGGTTCTGATCTTACGGATTTCTTGTTTTACTGTGTTGCTTAAATGCGTGTATTCGTGTTTGTGTTGGTGAAGTCGGGTTTGTTGCCAAAGTTTGCGCGAATAGTTTCTTGTGGTGATGAGGGCTCTGATGAATTGTGGGAGTGGACGATTATGAATGTGTTTTGTGTTAGGTATTGTTCGTGTTATTTTTTCTTGGGCGTTGAGAAGAGAGTCTGATATTTGTATGGCTCGTGTGTTTAGGTCTTCGTAAGTGGGATTGTCCAGTGGGGAAAGTGAGTCAAGTAGGATACGTAGGGTGTCTGGGAATCGGTTCCAGTCGATTAGTTTTTTAGTAGGAAGAGAGTCTAGTTCGGTTCTGAGGGGGATATCGAGGATGATCGGTAGGTGGTCAGAGTCTAGGGCGTGGATAACGGATGGGGATATGGCAAAGGGTAAGTTTTGAGAGACGGCAATGTCAAGGATGTCGCCGAGAGCTTTCGAGCTTGGGGGGAAATGGGTGGGTTCGGGTGGGCTGAGGATGGCGATTGGTCTGGACGATATAAAGTCGTAGAGCGTTTTGCCGTCTTGGTTTGTGGAGCGGCAACCCCATTTTTTGTTTTTGCAATTCCAGTCGCCCATAAACACGGCCCTGTCGTGGAGTGAGAAGATTTTTTTGAGGTCTTCCCTGCTTAGTTTCCTGCAAGGCGAGTGGTATATCGAGTAAATGTGTAGGTCACCTTGTGATGTGTGTAGTGTGATACCAAGGACCTCTAGGGTGTCGAAAATAGGGATTTGCAATGGGGTATGTTTGATGTTTTTGTTTATTATGATTGCGACTCCTCCTCCAGGTGTGTTCCTGTCTAGTCTGTATATGTTATGGTTAGGTGAGTGAAGGCCAATGTGCGGTTTTAAGAATGTCTCTTGTAGGAGTGTAACGTGTATATGGTTGTCGTTAATGTATTTCAATAATTCGTGGTTTTTATGTTGTATACTGCTGCAATTCCAGGAAAGGATTTTGATGTGATGTGGAATAGGAGAAGGTGTGGTATTCATGGTTCGGCCTGGAGAAGGAACATCTGCTCTAGGAGGAACAGCTTTTTGTCCTTAAGGGACGGAAGGGAAGTCATTTTATACCAAGTGTCTTTGAAAAAAGTCATTAGTGCTGTAGCTTCACTTGTGATTGTTTCCGGGTGAGATGAAGGTGCAGTGGGTGAGGGGTGGATTAAAGTGGGAAAGGAATTTAGGTTGGTCAGAGCAGCAGAGTATGATTGTGTGAGAGGGGCTGGTAGAGGAGCAGGAGCTACGCGTTGGGCGAAACCTGAGCGCAACAACATGGCCTGTTTAGCTTGTTTATGGACCTGACACCCCCTATAGTTCGCGGTGTGGTCCTGCTTGCAAAGGTAGCAAGTTGCTGCGGAATCCTTGGATTTCTTGCACTCGGAAGTGGCGTGGGCTTCCCCACAACGAACACAGTTTGGCGGGAGGGTGCAGTGATTTTTAGTGTGACCCAGTTGCTGGCATCTATGGCATTGGACGGGTTGGGGGGATTTCCTAAAGTAGTCAAATTTGACCGCAAGACCAGCGAGGTTTGTTTTCGATAGGAGCTTGGTACAGTCAACCGAATTTTCAAAGATGACGTGACATGTGCGGGTGGGGTATTTCTCAACTGCTTTGATGCCAGCGTCACGTTCAGCATTAGAGGGACGGGTAGACCAGATTCTCTGTACGCTAATCACTGGAAACCCCTGTAGTTTGATTTCGGCGAGAATATCTTCGTCTGTTATTGAAGGGAATAGTCCCTTGAGGGAGAATTCCTTGTTACGCTCTGACGGGAGCTGGTACGTATTGTAGGGAATGGACATGCTTTTCAACGTGGTACCAACTCTGTGATAGTCATCAATTGTTGAGCATTTGATGATTGCTGAGTTGGTACCAGTTGAGTAGCATATGGGAGGGGTTGAGCAGTTGCTGGTGATTTCAGCGTGAAGCGCTGGCCATTTGGTGGTATCGGCTATACGGAAAGGAGGAATTTTCGGTTTACGCAGGGTTGTTGGGGTTGGTGGGGATATAGCAGCAGGTGCGCAGGGATCACAGTTGCTATCTGCTAAGGAAGCTAGGGCAGTAAAACGGTTTTTTGTTTCTATTGTCGGGTTTGCGGTGGGATTTGGGGCAGTCTGCTTTTTTCTGGTTACCTCAATGAATGCGGGGGTTTCAGCAGTTGAGGGCTGTTCTACGAGCTTATGGGAAGAATCCTCTTTGGGGGAAGAGAAGGTCGAGGTTTTACTAAGTATATCCGGATATTTGGATAGCAGAGACTTGATAAATTCGTCTTTGTCATCATTAGGCATTGATGAGAACGCATTTAGAAGGTTAACATTGATCGACGGGGCTGATTGGTCCTTAGCTGCATTACGCGCTTTGGCTGCCATTCTGGTAGAGTACACCGTAGCGGGCTCGGAGGGTTGCCCTGATTTTGGCATGATCAATCCGTGGTTAAGTTAAAATCACATCGGAACGGAAGCAATTATCGAAGTTGTCATTTAACCAGTTAATTAGACGATGACTTCTTTGGGAGGGGGAGTCCTAAGAAGTGGACCCAGTCGGGTTCACTGAGCGTGCAGTGGAGGTGCAAGCCCTCTGCTCAGTGTTGCCGGCCGAGAAAACCAGGGGACGTAGCTGGACTGGAGCACCAAATCGGGGAGAGCAGGTGGGACTGAGTTAGCCACCCCCCCTTTTATGCCTCCGTTGTCCAGAAACAGTAAAGGCAGCTTTGTTTCGTTCCTTAAAAGGAACAGCAGGAACTGAATTTCAGAAGGAGTCAAAGTTAGATGTGGTCCTGATAAGGGCCGTCCACCTGAGAAAATCCAGGCGGTCCAGGTCGCGTTCAGTCAGTACGCAGTGGTACAGAGTAAGCCGTAGTCGTTGTCCAGGATGTGCAGGGTCGATATCAGCAAAGAAAACAGCAAGCAGATGAACCGAAGAAAAGTCCAGAAGGTCCGGTCAGTAAGGGCGATGGCCAGGCAGGCGGCAAGGCCGATTGCTGAACGCAGCAAGTCTCCACTCCGGAACGCAGCAAGTCGCCGTTCACTCTTCTAGTTGATCTCCGTCCTCCTATCTATTCTCTGATCTCTATTTTCCAGTATCTTATTTTCGCCGATCATCAGTCGCCTGCTTATGTACCCCTGGTCCGTTCCGTGAGCCGAATCTCCTCGACGACCAATCACGTAAAAGCATGATGTGGCGTCGCTAGGACGGCGGCAGCCTATATAAATGCGCCCAGGAGTCTGACAGCGATTAGACAGCACTACCAGATAAAGAAGCATTCAGCCATGTCCGGACGAGGAAAGGGAGGAAAAGTGAAGGGGAAGTCCAAGTCCCGCTCCAGCAGGGCCGGTCTTCAGTTTCCGGTCGGTCGTATCCACCGTCTGCTCCGCAAGGGGAACTATGCCGAGCGTGTTGGTGCCGGTGCCCCAGTCTACTTGGCCGCCGTCATGGAGTACCTGGCCGCGGAAGTCCTCGAGTTGGCCGGTAACGCTGCCAGGGACAACAAGAAGACGAGAATCATCCCTCGTCACTTGCAGTTGGCCATCCGCAACGACGAGGAGTTGAATAAGCTCCTGTCGGGCGTTACCATCGCTCAGGGAGGTGTCCTTCCGAACATCCAGGCGGTGCTCCTGCCCAAGAAGACTGAGAAGAAGGCATAAGCATCACGCTGTGCGCATAAAAGGTCCTTTTCAGGACCAGAACATACTAGAGAGATGTACGCGATAAATGTCATGTGAAAAAAATAATAATAACAATAAACGTAATAAGCATAGCGAATGAAACGTGGAGCTATAATTGGGCTAAGGTAAACGATGGGAAATAAAGCGTATAAAAAGTGAAAGCGTTTGTGCTGAAATGCAACGAAGAATGATTGAAGGTGACACTGCTTCGTTTACAATGTATTTCATAGTCTGTCATAAAATTTCACCTGCAATCTGCCGCTTAACTACGTTATTTCTTGTTAACATGTATGGTTGCAACGGCGCGATACACATTGTCGCCAGTCCGTTGCCACGTGCTTATTCATGTACGGTTGCAACGGCGCGATATACATTGTTGCCACGTGCTTATTCATGTACGGTTGCAACGGCGCGAAGTACATTGTTGCCCCGTGCTTATTCCTGTACGGTTGCAACGGCGCGATATACATTGTCGCCAGTCCGTTGCCACGTGCTTATTCCGATTCGCTGACAATGTCTTTAACGTCGGTAAAGGCTCATACAATTTCAACTCTATTATCACCGCCATTTTTTTTTTGCGTTCGAACAGGTCTTACTTTACTATTTATCGCCGTCACACACGCTATGGCGAATAGGGAATAATTTTTCGTTCCGTTATGGCAAAGGATTGGCTCCATCTCTGAACATTGTATTGGTCCTTAGAAGGACCTTTTTTATCGACGTACGCCGGGTGTCGGATGGCGATCCCGTCGCGTCGTGTCTAACCGCCAAACCCGTAGAGAGTGCGGCCCTGTCGCTTGAGTGCGTACACGACGTCCATGGCTGTGACGGTCTTCCTCTTGGCGTGTTCGGTGTAGGTGACGGCGTCGCGAATAACGTTCTCAAGGAACACCTTGAGCACACCGCGCGTCTCCTCGTAGATGAGTCCGGAGATACGCTTCACTCCACCTCGGCGGGCGAGACGGCGGATGGCCGGCTTGGTGATGCCCTGGATGTTATCGCGGAGAACTTTGCGATGACGTTTGGCTCCTCCCTTTCCCAGGCCTTTTCCTCCCTTGCCGCGTCCAGTCATCTCTGTAGTCTGCTCGTAGTAAGGGCTGCTGTCTGATGACCTGAAATGCACCTTCGCCGGTATTTATAAACGTCGCCGCCGCGGCGATGACGTACCCGACCTCTCCACCAATCAGCGTCGCCCGTACTATCTGGCGCCATTCTCGGAAGTGCTTAAAAGACGGCGTTGACCCGGCTTTTTACAGATCGCAGAAATGGCACGTACGAAGCAGACAGCCCGCAAGTCCACCGGAGGAAAGGCCCCGAGGAAGCAGCTGGCCACCAAGGCCGCTCGCAAGAGCGCGCCGGCGACGGGAGGCGTCAAGAAGCCCCACAGGTACCGCCCCGGTACCGTGGCCCTTCGTGAGATCAGGAGATACCAGAAGAGCACGGAGCTCCTCATCCGCAAGCTGCCCTTCCAGCGCCTGGTGCGTGAGATCGCCCAGGACTTCAAGACCGATCTTCGGTTCCAGAGCTCCGCCGTCATGGCTCTCCAGGAGGCCAGCGAGGCTTACCTAGTGGGTCTCTTTGAGGACACCAACCTCTGCGCCATCCACGCTAAGCGTGTGACCATCATGCCCAAGGACATCCAGCTGGCCCGCCGTATCCGCGGAGAGCGAGCTTAGAAAGCTACTTTCGGCCGAAAAACAAAGGTCCTTTTCAGGACCAGTACATACTTAAAAGTTTGAATTTAGCACGATCGCACAATAATTAACGACGATGTAAATCCATTGGAATGATGGACGACATGAAATTTCCTTTGCGCATGGCAAGTGCGTTTGCACGGCTACGCATGAAATGAGATGAAATAAAAGTTCGTGCGATGCTTACCTGACGCGCTTAACGAAAAGAAAACAATACTCCGTGACGTGTTGTTCATTTTACACGTTCTATGAATGTTATTCTTAATTTTTTTTTTCGTCCGTCCATGTCGCATCATCAATTTTAAATAGGACCGTTGTTTTTGCATGGCATTAATCATGATAAATGTTAACTTTGGGCGTGCTCAGTGGCGTGGGCATTGAGTGGCAAGCATCTTTGGAAGACATGATGGTCCTAAAAAGGACCGAGATTGGACGCTGTCTGCTGTCCTAGGTGCGCCGGTGGCGAAGCAGTGATGGTTCACTTCTTTTTCTGGGCGGCGGAAGGTTTCTTGGCGGCGGGCTTGGCCTTGGTGGGCGTCTTCTTGGGCTTGGGGGTCTTGGGTTTGGTGGCCGCCTTTTTCGCCTTCGACGGGGACTTTGCCGCCTTGGCGGCGGGTTTCCCAGCCGCCGGCTTCTTCTTTGGCTTGTCCGCCGCCTTCTTCGCCTTCTTGGCTGGTGGCGCGGACTTGCTTCGCTCCTTGGGCGCGGACCTCTTGGTGCCACTGGACGCCTTCTCGGAGGACTTCTTGGCTCCGACCGCTTTCGGTTTCTTTACTCCCGTCTTCTTGACGACCTTTTTCGCCTTGGTCGTCCCGCTGGCTGCCGCGGGTGCGGCCTTCTTGCTGTGGCTCAGCTTGAAGGAACCTGAGGCGCCCTTTCCCTTGGTCTGGACGAGAGTTCCGGCGGTGACGGCCGCCTTGAGGTACTTCTTGATGAAAGGCGAGAGCCTCTCGGCGTCCACTTTGTAGCTGGCTGCGATGTACTTCTTGATGGCTTGAAGGGAAGAGCCACCGCGCTCCTTGAGGCCCTTGACTGCGTTGTTAACCATCTCGGAAGTGGGCGGGTGCGACGGCTTTGCGCGAGCCTTCTTGGCTGCTCCGCCCTTGCTGGCCTTCTTGGAAGCCGCGGAGGTTCCTGAAGAAGGCAGGGGTTTTACTGCGACGGTGCCCGAAGGCTGGGCTGCCGGTGGTGCGGCTGCCGCTGCTCCAGATGCTGCGTCTGCCATGTTATCGGCTGCTGCGTGATGATAGAAAGAGAAAATTACCAAGACATGGATTTCTTACGAAAGTCCACCTTGCTATCGTACCATTTCGGAGCAAAATACGATCTCTTCCTCTCGCCTCCGGTGCGCTTCTCGGATTGTTTGTACTCCACTCCTCCTCCGACTTTCGCGTTTCGGAGAGTGTCGGGGGCGCGTAACGAGGGCGCCTTGCGCCGCGGCGCCCGTCAGGGTTCCACCCTGTCGGCCGTGGCGGCGCCAGGCGTTTGGCGAGCCCAGTTCGTGTGCAGCGGGTCGTCAAAATACGGGTTGTCGTCCTGTCGAAGGCGTACCCGGGAATAAACGTTGCACACGTTTCTACCGGGGTCGATTCCTCGAGATCCGAGGTAACGTACGTTCGAGGCCATCCTTCACCTGGTATTGGACGCGCTCGCGACCCGGTGGGCCGCGCGCCGGCCGCGGAAAGCGGCCCCGAGAAGACGGTCCCTTCGGACGCCTTCCCCCTGACTCGGCGCCTGTCAAACCTTCCTCCTGTTCCTCCCCGGTGCCTGTCCCGTAAGCGGACGTTTATGCATTTTTCGACGACTCGGGGGCGTCGCGACGCACCCACCTCCCGCGCCCGTGGGAAAGGATTATCGAGTCGCAAATGGAGACGGAGTCACCCGTTAAGCGCACGCCTTACGACGCGTCCGCGTGGGCTTCGAAATGGTTGCATGGGGTGGCCGAAGGGGAAAAAGAAATGAACTGTACGCACGCGAATGGGACGTCAAAGTTCACGTACAACAAAGTCGAGGATGGCGCCGAATTATGCTTTAGCCCCGTGAGCGGGCGGGAAAAACAATGTAGTAGCCGAGGGCGCGCAGTGGCGACCCGGCCGTGACGAGTTTGCTCCGTCTCCAACGGCTTCGGACGTCGGTACCTCGTTGCGGGATGATGAATTTGTAGCAACCGGCATGTCTTCGGAAACGAAATGATACTTCATCACGGGAAAACTCTTATTGTCGTTGAAACGGCGCCACATCCACGTTTCCGCGGATGTCTACCCTAGTTTCCTTGCACGTCTTTCGAAGAGGAGAGTCGTCTGCCGTCGACTTGTTATCGCGTACATTTCTTTTATTAACCTTCCTTATCTGTGCGATGCGTTGGATGTGCTTTTCTCCACGGTGCCGTCAAGTTACGGAATACACCCCTACGACCTTAAAAAAAAATCCCTCCCACACACACGCTGTATGTCACGTTAAATGACCCTGTGTGATGGGATACCTCGGGGACGTAGTCAACGTGAAAGCGACTCCTTGAAAACCAGGCTCTCGTAAGCGTACGTAATTCGTGTCGGCAATTTCGCTCGGTACACATCCCCCGCCGTACGTCTTATTCACGGAAACGGCGAAAATAGGGCGCATCGCGGGATTGTATGCGCGATCATTACGATGGGAATCGCCATAAGCAAATAGGACAGATGCGTTTAACTCAATAATATCCACATCCCTTTCGTCGTAGTTGCGGAGCTATGACGGCTTGTATTCGTGTCACAATATTTTTCAGTTGCTTCCAACCTAATTTCACATCGTTTCCACTTGTTTCCAATCGACATAATGTGTGTCAAGCATATGGATCTTGTTTTTTACCTCCATGCCGTTGGAATAATATCTTTCATTAGAGCAATGGTCGACTTTTCCTTGTAACTTTCGAGGGTCGGGATAGTGATTGACGGATAAGGTAGAGTGAATAGCCCTTACCTGGAAAACATTCCTGTGAATAAATAAAAAAAACGTGGGAAAAAGCCGTCGGGGCGTGATGCGGCGTTCAATAGTGATGACAGATTATACTATCTGGCGTAGGAAAGACTTGAACACGATTTTTCCTGGGATCGTAATCAGGGATCCAGGCTGGTTTCCAGTGCTTGCGGGGTTGGGGGGACTAGGGGCGGCATTAACAGCCGGAACCGTTCATTCCTCTACGACCTCTCTTTCGTGGAACTCTATCACCGTCGACAGTTCACGGAACATCATTTCTCGGTTCTGTCTCGAAGAAGCCCCTGTGTTAATTCAATTACTCAGTATCTACTTCGTTCTGCATTACTTAATCAATACATGTGGACCCATCAAATATTTCATCCCCGTTCATTGTTGATTCCTTGAGGTTCTTAGCGATGCGGAAGCAACTTTATCGTCACGAGTAATAAAAGAACGATGATTAACAATTTTAAGCTGTCTGGTACCTAGCACATCACCATAAAAGATACGAAATAAGCATTCCAGTGAACAGGAAAACAAATTGTCGTCTTTTCCCCGGCCAATCTGGGATCATTGCAATGTGAAGCGAAAGTCAATCAGGAGTTAAGAGGATTCAATCCACTCACGATGAAGTAGACGACTGAAGGTTGCGTAGGTCTATGTGCACGTTCGTGTGTGTTAGTTTCTAGTGTTCATATGTAAATGACAGTTGTGTCAATGGGGGAACGTTATTCGAAAGTAACACTAGTTGACTCGAATTTAATCATTCTTATTACCAGTAGTTGCATTGCAAAATTTGACATTATCACGGCAGGAGGTAGGTGATGACTGTCATAAATGTTCGCTAATGGAGGACGTTTGTCATCCATTCCGAGATTTTGAAAAAAAAACTGTCTCCGTTTACATATCGCTGCGTACCCGAGATATTTTACTAATTTGGTACTCTGTGTGGATGAATTTATTAACAGATGTCATAAGGGTGATTTCAACTACACAAATTTGACAAAGTTCAATGTTAAGTATTAACGCCTCGCTGTGACTGGTATGACATTACATGATATCCCGGTGATTAAGCATCACCACAACTGCTAAGGTAATTAATCGTCATGGTGTATATCATGAGTCTTAAAATCACACGATCGTTATGAAATTTACACCGCTTCACGGCTCGTCGGCATTTTCTCCCGTCCGTAGTTAAGTTGTATGTTACTAAGTTGCCTAGGCAAGGACGTTATTCCATTCCATTCCCGGCCACTGTTACTAGGTGAATCTGATTAAATATCGCTTCACGAATCACTATTGTCCTCAAAGCCGAGCGTCCTTCGGTTAACGCCACTGCGGGAAATCGGTTGTCGAATACGGTGAAGTGACGATCTCGTGTACCTAGTGTCAAAATGCGGCCGGGGTGGATTCTTCAATGGGGCTAATGCGGTAAAGATTTTCACCAAATTTGCAGAAAGTAGAAATGCTAAAAGGACGGACAGGTAGGCACATGCGGCAACCTTTTTCGTCAGAAATGCACTCGGAAAGAAAGCACTTGTAGGAAGAGTCGCCTTAATGAAAACGTTATGCAATCATCTCATAAATGATTATACCGGCCGCTAATTTTAAAGATTTTTCTTTCACGTCAAACTTCGACCTCTTTTCCCTAGATTTCATTTCCCTAATCCCGCAAAGAAATAAACAACATTAACGTATGTCCTTCCATCCCTTGTGTATCAACGTAATAAAATTAGCGGGTAAGTTGGGACTGGGACCATTTAACTTTTGCCTAGAGAAACATTTTCTGTTCTGTGGCGTGACAAGACAAGTAAAGATTTCTGGAAAGGTTAATTTCGTTCAAAAGAAGGGGAATGAGCCGTCTCGCACCGGAAAAACCTTCGTGTCCCGCGGAAGGGACCCCGGTTCAAAACTATAACAAGAATCGGTCATTTGGAGGCATGGTGATCAAAGAACTGGTCTACTTGTCACGTCTGTCTCGATGCATTTGTAATCAATTGCTGATAAATCGTTGCAGTATCGCAAAAAAAAAATTGCGGAAAAGGATGAAAAATCACTCAATCGACTTTAAAATACTTGGGGGATTCGTTCAGAGGAGGTTTATCAACATTGTTTCAGCGAGATGCCGATTTCCCAAGAAGGAAACCCGATGCCCATTACATAAATTGTTATTTGTGCGAATGATGCTGATTCCATATGCTGTTAACGACGATGCATTCCGTAGAAATAGTTTCTGGGAATTGATTGATTGGATAGAATTAGCACAATGGAAAATCCACGGAAGCGCTCACTGCCCGCCATTTTGTTTATTGCGACGCCTGCTCGTCACGACTTGGTGAATGTACAAGGAACGCTGTTGCCCAGCTGCGTTCTATGCTTGCGAGGTTTCCACAGAAATTTCTTCCTCGTGCGGAATGCCACGTGGGTCATTGCGACAGCCCTTTTCTGGTTAACGTAGAAACTTGGGGCGAGGACGGGTCGCATTACCTGCCTGCCTCCTCGCGTTGAACCCCCGAGGAGTTTTACGACGTAGCGGATGGGACGGGAGGTTAAGCGGAATTAGCCTTCGCGGAAAAACGGCCGCGTGGGAAGGGCATGTGGGAACCTGTCATTTACTGCCCCTGGAAGTGAAGCAGGAGCAACGTGACCACAAGCGTACCAGTTTCGGAGGGAGACGGACGCCGTGAATCCATATTATTTTTGACGGAGGGAGACATGTAAGTCAAGGCTTACGTCTGAGAAACGAGCATAGCAGGTCAGTGGTTTGAAAAGTACTGGGTGAAAGGGAAGTAATCATGGGAATATAATATTTTTTCCTTAATATCTCGACGGTCATTTTCATCAAATGCAGACGCATAGCAGTAGAAAATATAATTGAATAGGAGGTAAGAAATTCGTCCATCTTTTATTGTCATAAGTTTCTCCTTTACATTTACTCTATTTTTTCGTGAACCGCGCGCGTGCACACCAGGTAAGTAGTTGGTGAATCGGAGGAAAGCGTGGGACTCTAATTTTCCAGGTTTTTACGTTTATTTATGTACGTCCTTTGCGGCCGAGTATTGACGATTGCCCATCGCAGTCGGGTATTTGAAAACTGAAGATTATTTCATGGCCCTTAGAAGGGCCGTTAGGATGCATCAAAGCAATCCCGTCGAGGAATTTACTTTGAGCTGGTGTACTTGGTGACGGCCTTGGTCCCCTCGGAGACGGCGTGCTTGGCCAGCTCACCGGGAAGCAAGAGCCTGACGGCGGTCTGCACCTCCCGGCTGGTGATGGTGGAGCGCTTGTTGTAGTGAGCCAGGCGAGAAGCTTCGGCGGCGATTCTCTCGAAAATATCGTTGACGAAGCTGTTCATGATGCTCATGGCCTTGCTGGAGATTCCGGTGTCGGGGTGCACCTGCTTCAGCACTTTGTAGATGTAGATTGCGTAGCTCTCCTTCCTCCTGCGCTTCTTCTTCTTGTCTCCCTTGGAGATGTTCTTCTGGGCCTTGCCCGCTTTCTTCGCAGCCTTTCCGCTCGTCTTGGGTGGCATGGTGATCACGTTCGGCGAACGGGGTCGATTTCAGTATTTTCGCCGATCATCAGTCGCCTGCTTATGTACCCCTGGTCCGTTCCGTGAGCCGAATCTCCTCGACGACCAATCACGTAAAAGCATGATGTGGCGTCGCTAGGACGGCGGCAGCCTATATAAATGCGCCCAGGAGTCTGACAGCGATTAGACAGCACTACCAGATAAAGAAGCATTCAGCCATGTCCGGACGAGGAAAGGGAGGAAAAGTGAAGGGGAAGTCCAAGTCCCGCTCCAGCAGGGCCGGTCTTCAGTTTCCGGTCGGTCGTATCCACCGTCTGCTCCGCAAGGGGAACTATGCCGAGCGTGTTGGTGCCGGTGCCCCAGTCTACTTGGCCGCCGTCATGGAGTACCTGGCCGCGGAAGTCCTCGAGTTGGCCGGTAACGCTGCCAGGGACAACAAGAAGACGAGAATCATCCCTCGTCACTTGCAGTTGGCCATCCGCAACGACGAGGAGTTGAATAAGCTCCTGTCGGGCGTTACCATCGCTCAGGGAGGTGTCCTTCCGAACATCCAGGCGGTGCTCCTGCCCAAGAAGACTGAGAAGAAGGCATAAGCATCACGCTGTGCGCATAAAAGGTCCTTTTCAGGACCAGAACATACTAGAGAGATGTACGCGATAAATGTCATGTGAAAAAAATAATAATAACAATAAACGTAATAAGCATAGCGAATGAAACGTGGAGCTATAATTGGGCTAAGGTAAACGATGGGAAATAAAGCGTATAAAAAGTGAAAGCGTTTGTGCTGAAATGCAACGAAGAATGATTGAAGGTGACACTGCTTCGTTTACAATGTATTTCATAGTCTGTCATAAAATTTCACCTGCAATCTGCCGCTTAACTACGTTATTTCTTGTTAACATGTATGGTTGCAACGGCGCGATACACATTGTCGCCAGTCCGTTGCCACGTGCTTATTCATGTACGGTTGCAACGGCGCGATATACATTGTTGCCACGTGCTTATTCATGTACGGTTGCAACGGCGCGAAGTACATTGTTGCCCCGTGCTTATTCCTGTACGGTTGCAACGGCGCGATATACATTGTCGCCAGTCCGTTGCCACGTGCTTATTCCGATTCGCTGACAATGTCTTTAACGTCGGTAAAGGCTCATACAATTTCAACTCTATTATCACCGCCATTTTTTTTTTGCGTTCGAACAGGTCTTACTTTACTATTTATCGCCGTCACACACGCTATGGCGAATAGGGAATAATTTTTCGTTCCGTTATGGCAAAGGATTGGCTCCATCTCTGAACATTGTATTGGTCCTTAGAAGGACCTTTTTTATCGACGTACGCCGGGTGTCGGATGGCGATCCCGTCGCGTCGTGTCTAACCGCCAAACCCGTAGAGAGTGCGGCCCTGTCGCTTGAGTGCGTACACGACGTCCATGGCTGTGACGGTCTTCCTCTTGGCGTGTTCGGTGTAGGTGACGGCGTCGCGAATAACGTTCTCAAGGAACACCTTGAGCACACCGCGCGTCTCCTCGTAGATGAGTCCGGAGATACGCTTCACTCCACCTCGGCGGGCGAGACGGCGGATGGCCGGCTTGGTGATGCCCTGGATGTTATCGCGGAGAACTTTGCGATGACGTTTGGCTCCTCCCTTTCCCAGGCCTTTTCCTCCCTTGCCGCGTCCAGTCATCTCTGTAGTCTGCTCGTAGTAAGGGCTGCTGTCTGATGACCTGAAATGCACCTTCGCCGGTATTTATAAACGTCGCCGCCGCGGCGATGACGTACCCGACCTCTCCACCAATCAGCGTCGCCCGTACTATCTGGCGCCATTCTCGGAAGTGCTTAAAAGACGGCGTTGACCCGGCTTTTTACAGATCGCAGAAATGGCACGTACGAAGCAGACAGCCCGCAAGTCCACCGGAGGAAAGGCCCCGAGGAAGCAGCTGGCCACCAAGGCCGCTCGCAAGAGCGCGCCGGCGACGGGAGGCGTCAAGAAGCCCCACAGGTACCGCCCCGGTACCGTGGCCCTTCGTGAGATCAGGAGATACCAGAAGAGCACGGAGCTCCTCATCCGCAAGCTGCCCTTCCAGCGCCTGGTGCGTGAGATCGCCCAGGACTTCAAGACCGATCTTCGGTTCCAGAGCTCCGCCGTCATGGCTCTCCAGGAGGCCAGCGAGGCTTACCTAGTGGGTCTCTTTGAGGACACCAACCTCTGCGCCATCCACGCTAAGCGTGTGACCATCATGCCCAAGGACATCCAGCTGGCCCGCCGTATCCGCGGAGAGCGAGCTTAGAAAGCTACTTTCGGCCGAAAAACAAAGGTCCTTTTCAGGACCAGTACATACTTAAAAGTTTGAATTTAGCACGATCGCACAATAATTAACGACGATGTAAATCCATTGGAATGATGGACGACATGAAATTTCCTTTGCGCATGGCAAGTGCGTTTGCACGGCTACGCATGAAATGAGATGAAATAAAAGTTCGTGCGATGCTTACCTGACGCGCTTAACGAAAAGAAAACAATACTCCGTGACGTGTTGTTCATTTTACACGTTCTATGAATGTTATTCTTAATTTTTTTTTTCGTCCGTCCATGTCGCATCATCAATTTTAAATAGGACCGTTGTTTTTGCATGGCATTAATCATGATAAATGTTAACTTTGGGCGTGCTCAGTGGCGTGGGCATTGAGTGGCAAGCATCTTTGGAAGACATGATGGTCCTAAAAAGGACCGAGATTGGACGCTGTCTGCTGTCCTAGGTGCGCCGGTGGCGAAGCAGTGATGGTTCACTTCTTTTTCTGGGCGGCGGAAGGTTTCTTGGCGGCGGGCTTGGCCTTGGTGGGCGTCTTCTTGGGCTTGGGGGTCTTGGGTTTGGTGGCCGCCTTTTTCGCCTTCGACGGGGACTTTGCCGCCTTGGCGGCGGGTTTCCCAGCCGCCGGCTTCTTCTTTGGCTTGTCCGCCGCCTTCTTCGCCTTCTTGGCTGGTGGCGCGGACTTGCTTCGCTCCTTGGGCGCGGACCTCTTGGTGCCACTGGACGCCTTCTCGGAGGACTTCTTGGCTCCGACCGCTTTCGGTTTCTTTACTCCCGTCTTCTTGACGACCTTTTTCGCCTTGGTCGTCCCGCTGGCTGCCGCGGGTGCGGCCTTCTTGCTGTGGCTCAGCTTGAAGGAACCTGAGGCGCCCTTTCCCTTGGTCTGGACGAGAGTTCCGGCGGTGACGGCCGCCTTGAGGTACTTCTTGATGAAAGGCGAGAGCCTCTCGGCGTCCACTTTGTAGCTGGCTGCGATGTACTTCTTGATGGCTTGAAGGGAAGAGCCACCGCGCTCCTTGAGGCCCTTGACTGCGTTGTTAACCATCTCGGAAGTGGGCGGGTGCGACGGCTTTGCGCGAGCCTTCTTGGCTGCTCCGCCCTTGCTGGCCTTCTTGGAAGCCGCGGAGGTTCCTGAAGAAGGCAGGGGTTTTACTGCGACGGTGCCCGAAGGCTGGGCTGCCGGTGGTGCGGCTGCCGCTGCTCCAGATGCTGCGTCTGCCATGTTATCGGCTGCTGCGTGATGATAGAAAGAGAAAATTACCAACCACGATGTTTCACCGGCTTTCTCCATGCCGGCTCCTTCCGCTGCCCAGCATTTCTGCTCTTCAGCGGTGATGCACTCGGCGAAACGCCCGGAATCCTAAGGGACTCCGTCAATATCGAACCTTTTCAAAGCATAAATGCCCGAAAAGGCCGAAAGGATGAAGTTCCCGAAGGACCCCGTCACTGTCGTACCATTTCGGAGCATGTGGCTCCGAAATGGCCGCTGGACTTTCTGCGTTTCGCCGGCGGCTGGTCTTCCTCGTTGCCGGTGCCCGCGCATGGACGTGGATGCTTATCCCACGGGAGAACCACAGCATCAGTGATGCTGCGGATTTCCCCGTGGGATGATGATGCCGCTCGATCCCGGAACATGGCCGTCCGCTCACGAAGGACTGCATCCAGTGGTGGTAATTTTCCGATTTCATAAAGCGCCTCGTTCCCTGGTTTCCAACCAAGGCGCAGCGTCGCCCGCAGACTCTTTCTGTCCGCGGTGCACAGGATTCTCTCCGCCTTCTTGCCCATAACGCCGCACCACGCAGGCGCCGCGTACGTGAGGTTGGGGCGAAGCACCGCCGCGAAAAGTTGAAGCCGCCGGCGGAGAGGAAGGCACGGATGGCCAAGTATGGGCGCGAGGAGATGCCGCCGAGATGCCGCAATCCCGGATGTCCGCTTGGCGTGGTTCACCATGTTGAGGCGCTTGTCGAGAAGTACGCCCAGGTAGAGAACGGATCTCTTCCAAGGAACTTCCGTGAGTCCGACGAGAATTTCGCCGGGCTCCTTCGGTCCCTTGGAAAAGACGATCGCCTGGGTTTTCTTCTCGTTGACGCCAAAGCGCCAAAGGGAAAACCACGCCGTGAGAGCGTCGACCGCCCGCTGCAGGTATCGCGCTGCCAGATGTTGCCGAGAAGAACGTGCCAAGATCGCTGAATCGTCGGCGTATGTTGCGACGAGGACGTTGGTTCCGAAGTCACCGGGGATGTCCGAAGAGTAGATATTGAAGAGGAGCGGCGAGAGCAGACTTCCCTGCGGAACGCCCGCTCGTATGCTCCTCTTCTCGGAGAGCGCGTCGCCCCAGCTGACCCGGAACGTCCTGCCGCGAAGCCATGATGCAGCGATGTTCGTCCACCAGCGAGGAAACCCGAAGCAATCAAGCTTCCACAGCAAGCCGTCATGCCACACCCGATCGAACGCCTTGCTGATGTCAAAGAAGGCGCCGACGGTGGAGTGCCGTCGGTTGAAACCTTCCGTGACGTAATTCAGCAGGCGCGCGATCTGATGAGTCGTGGAATGTTCGCTGCGGAAGCCGAATTGGTGCTCAGGTAGGATGTTCAGCTCCTCGGTGATGGCGATCAGGTGACGAAGAAGGACCCGCTCGAACAGTTTTCCCAGGCCGTCGAGCAAAGAGATTGGGCGATAATTCGCCGGCGAAGGTGATTTCCCTTCCTTAGGAATGCACACAACACGCGCCTCTTTCCACCGGGATGGGAAATACCCGATGGCGAGACACGCATTGAATATGCATAACATAAATGAGGCAAGGGAAATCGGCATCTGGGCGATTACGGCATTCGAGATACCGTCCGGCCCCGGTGCCTTCCGCGGCTTCAGAGTCTTTATGGCCCCTCTAAGGTCCTCCTCCACGATGGTCGGCGGCAGCTCTTCTCGGTCTCGGGAGTGGTGCGGCGTTCTCGGCGGGATGACACGGGAAGTCAGCGGATCGGGCTGGTCCATATCACCTTCGGAAGGAGAAAAGACGTCCTCCAAATGGACCGCCATCCCCGAAGCTTTCTCCTCCGGCGAGCGCAGAAATCCGTTGGCAGCAATCAGCGGGGCTTCCTCCCGGGACTCCCCGCGGAGGGACCTTGCCATTCTCCACATCGAGCCGTCTTCTGGAGAGAGAGAGGAAACCTTTTTCTCCCAGGAGGCGGTTCTCAGGGCCAGGATGTCGGTGCGAATACGGCGCTGGGCGGCGTTCAGCTGGGCCTTGTCGGACGGGCAGCGGGTGCTTTGAAAGCGGCGCCGCAGGCGATTTTTCTCCCGGATGTCCTCGCGGATGGATCGCGGAAGCGCCAGGTGGTTCCAGGAGCGACGGCAGGTTACGGGAATCGAAGCCGCTACCGCCGACTGCACGGTTTCCGTGATAAAATCAACCTGGCGGTCGATTTCATCGGGAGAACCAAGAGCCGGAGGCAGCGAAGTGGCCGTGATTCCGTCCGTAATCCTGCGCCGGAGAGAATCCCAGTCCGCTGCGGCGTAGTTCAAGGTTTTTCGCGTCTCAGCTTCCTTGGGGCGTCGTCCGAAGTGAAGAAGAACCGGCAGGTGGTCACTGTCAAGTGCAAAAAGCGCTCTCGCGGAGAGCGCTGAATGCAGCCCGGCGTACACAGCGATGTCCAAGACGTCGCTCGTTCCGCAGGTCGCGAAATGAGACGGCGTTCGAGGACCGATGACGGAGAGCCGCTCGGCCGAAGTCCACTGCCGCAGGCGATATCCCCGGGCGTTGGCAACCCGAGAATGCCAGTCCGGATGCTTCGCGTTGAAGTCCCCCGCGACGATCGCAGAAGTAGATTCCGCGAAGATCGACGCGAGTTCATCTGTGCGAAGCATCGCCTGAGGTGATATGTAGACCGAAGCAAGACGAAGAGGTCCCTCGCCGCACTCCAGGTCTATGGCAGTGGCTTCCGTTGAAAGAAATGGCCGTAGCGGGAAACGCTGTGCACGCAGGTGCTCCGCGACCAGGATCGCCGTTCCTCCTCCGCGGCGCGACCGGTCGTCGCGAAACACGCGGAAGCCTGGAACAGTCCACCGATCCCCTGGGCCCAGGAACGTCTCCTGCAGTAGAGCGACCTCACATCTCTGCCGAGACAGAAATGCGAGGAGCTCCGGCGTCTTCCTTGCCGTCGCGCCGCCCACGTTCCACGACGCGATGACGATGTTCCGGCGTTTCGGCAAGGAATTATCCATGTCGGGCCGCAAGGAGAGAAGGCAGCTGCTGCAGCGTCGCCGAGAGCACCTGGAGCTGGGACTGCAGAGCAGCCGAGATGGTGGCCAGCGTCCCCAGAACGCTGAGAAGGGCATCTCCGTCGGCGGCAGTGACAGAGTCCGGCGTGGCCCCCGAAAGGACCGACGGCTGCTGGGTCGCCGACGCTTGGAGACGGCGGCGCTCGCGCAGTGGAATGCGGAGCGATTCGGCCGTCTCAGTGGTGGTCGTGGATGGAGTTGGCAGCACCGGGAAATTCACGCCGAGGCGCGGACGTGGTGCAGGACGTTGTGGTGCCGGGCCGCGAGACGCGTCTCCTCCTCGCCAGGCGTTGGTCGTCCCCAAGGAAGGAACCTTCTTCGCCGACGCGTTGGGTGCGGCAGCAGGTGGTGCGGCCTTCGCGCCAGCTTGATTGGCGGCTCCTTTTCCGCGGCGTCCGCGGCGTTTTCTCGAGGGCTTTTCCTCGCGGCGCTCCTTCTCCATCCTCCACTTTTCGCAAAGTGGAGAAAAGGCCGTGTGCTCGCCGCCGCAGCTCGGGCACTTCTCGGCGCCTGTCCGCGGACAGTCCTGAAGGCAGTGGCCTTCCGAACAGCGCGGGCAACGTGGAGAGGCCGAACAAAAGAAGCTGCCGTGGCCGAAGCGGGAGCAACGGTGGCAGAGCTGCGGGTCCCGGTACACGTAGAGGCGTACGGAGACGATGCAATTGCCCACGCTCCGGATCGCCTTGATGGAGGAGATGGGCCAGGCTGCAGTCGTGGCGATGGCGACCACAAAAACGCCGATAGGTTTCCCTTCGGCGGTCAGCTGTCGTCCTCGTCGCGCGTTGATATCCATGGATCTCAGATCTTCAAGAAGATCCTCGACCCGATGGCGAGATGACAATCCCCGGAACGTAAAAGATGTCGTCTTCTCCTCTCCTACGCCCCAGGTTGACATCTGCGCGTCGGCAGCAGAAAGAGCAGCTCGTAGCGTCCGGAAATCATCCATGGTCCTGGTCTGGACCCGGGCAGATGATTCACCGTACGCCACGGTGAAGGATTGATCCGCGACCGAGGACCGGATCATTTCGCGAAACGCTTGTACGTCCTCGACATCGTAAACGATGAGCGGAGGAGGTCGAGCGCCGCGACTAGGGCGTGGTGGAGCACAAGCGGCGGACGAACCCTGCTCAGGAGGAGAGTCCGTTGCCATGGCGACCGGTTCGGATGAATCGGTCGCGGGGGCGAGAGCCGAGAACGAGTTGCTCGTCGGCACGGGCACGAATGCGTCGGCCGACGTGCGCGCACGTTTCAGAGCGGCGTCGCTCAGAGGCGTAAATGGCCGACGAACGCCGGGCCGAGATGGTGCAGTCGGCGTCTCCTTAAAAATGGGGGCGAGTATTTTAATCGTCCTCTTCGGGAAGACGAAGCCGTCGCTATCGACCGGCGAGCCGGGACGGGAGGCACCAGGCGACGCGGTAGTCGCCATGGCAGAAGAGGAGAGAGCTGAGCCCCTATCCACTGCTGACGGTGTGTTGCAGTCAGTGGATTGATGAGTTGGCGTGTATGGTCCTTTATTAATGTTGGTAAATGTTGTGTTGATACGCAGATCAGGAAGAAATCACAGGCCGGATAAGCGCACAGCCAAAAATTGAAAATTCAAAATTACCAAGACATGGATTTCTTACGAAAGTCCACCTTGCTATCGTACCATTTCGGAGCAAAATACGATCTCTTCCTCTCGCCTCCGGTGCGCTTCTCGGATTGTTTGTACTCCACTCCTCCTCCGACTTTCGCGTTTCGGAGAGTGTCGGGGGCGCGTAACGAGGGCGCCTTGCGCCGCGGCGCCCGTCAGGGTTCCACCCTGTCGGCCGTGGCGGCGCCAGGCGTTTGGCGAGCCCAGTTCGTGTGCAGCGGGTCGTCAAAATACGGGTTGTCGTCCTGTCGAAGGCGTACCCGGGAATAAACGTTGCACACGTTTCTACCGGGGTCGATTCCTCGAGATCCGAGGTAACGTACGTTCGAGGCCATCCTTCACCTGGTATTGGACGCGCTCGCGACCCGGTGGGCCGCGCGCCGGCCGCGGAAAGCGGCCCCGAGAAGACGGTCCCTTCGGACGCCTTCCCCCTGACTCGGCGCCTGTCAAACCTTCCTCCTGTTCCTCCCCGGTGCCTGTCCCGTAAGCGGACGTTTATGCATTTTTCGACGACTCGGGGGCGTCGCGACGCACCCACCTCCCGCGCCCGTGGGAAAGGATTATCGAGTCGCAAATGGAGACGGAGTCACCCGTTAAGCGCACGCCTTACGACGCGTCCGCGTGGGCTTCGAAATGGTTGCATGGGGTGGCCGAAGGGGAAAAAGAAATGAACTGTACGCACGCGAATGGGACGTCAAAGTTCACGTACAACAAAGTCGAGGATGGCGCCGAATTATGCTTTAGCCCCGTGAGCGGGCGGGAAAAACAATGTAGTAGCCGAGGGCGCGCAGTGGCGACCCGGCCGTGACGAGTTTGCTCCGTCTCCAACGGCTTCGGACGTCGGTACCTCGTTGCGGGATGATGAATTTGTAGCAACCGGCATGTCTTCGGAAACGAAATGATACTTCATCACGGGAAAACTCTTATTGTCGTTGAAACGGCGCCACATCCACGTTTCCGCGGATGTCTACCCTAGTTTCCTTGCACGTCTTTCGAAGAGGAGAGTCGTCTGCCGTCGACTTGTTATCGCGTACATTTCTTTTATTAACCTTCCTTATCTGTGCGATGCGTTGGATGTGCTTTTCTCCACGGTGCCGTCAAGTTACGGAATACACCCCTACGACCTTAAAAAAAAATCCCTCCCACACACACGCTGTATGTCACGTTAAATGACCCTGTGTGATGGGATACCTCGGGGACGTAGTCAACGTGAAAGCGACTCCTTGAAAACCAGGCTCTCGTAAGCGTACGTAATTCGTGTCGGCAATTTCGCTCGGTACACATCCCCCGCCGTACGTCTTATTCACGGAAACGGCGAAAATAGGGCGCATCGCGGGATTGTATGCGCGATCATTACGATGGGAATCGCCATAAGCAAATAGGACAGATGCGTTTAACTCAATAATATCCACATCCCTTTCGTCGTAGTTGCGGAGCTATGACGGCTTGTATTCGTGTCACAATATTTTTCAGTTGCTTCCAACCTAATTTCACATCGTTTCCACTTGTTTCCAATCGACATAATGTGTGTCAAGCATATGGATCTTGTTTTTTACCTCCATGCCGTTGGAATAATATCTTTCATTAGAGCAATGGTCGACTTTTCCTTGTAACTTTCGAGGGTCGGGATAGTGATTGACGGATAAGGTAGAGTGAATAGCCCTTACCTGGAAAACATTCCTGTGAATAAATAAAAAAAACGTGGGAAAAAGCCGTCGGGGCGTGATGCGGCGTTCAATAGTGATGACAGATTATACTATCTGGCGTAGGAAAGACTTGAACACGATTTTTCCTGGGATCGTAATCAGGGATCCAGGCTGGTTTCCAGTGCTTGCGGGGTTGGGGGGACTAGGGGCGGCATTAACAGCCGGAACCGTTCATTCCTCTACGACCTCTCTTTCGTGGAACTCTATCACCGTCGACAGTTCACGGAACATCATTTCTCGGTTCTGTCTCGAAGAAGCCCCTGTGTTAATTCAATTACTCAGTATCTACTTCGTTCTGCATTACTTAATCAATACATGTGGACCCATCAAATATTTCATCCCCGTTCATTGTTGATTCCTTGAGGTTCTTAGCGATGCGGAAGCAACTTTATCGTCACGAGTAATAAAAGAACGATGATTAACAATTTTAAGCTGTCTGGTACCTAGCACATCACCATAAAAGATACGAAATAAGCATTCCAGTGAACAGGAAAACAAATTGTCGTCTTTTCCCCGGCCAATCTGGGATCATTGCAATGTGAAGCGAAAGTCAATCAGGAGTTAAGAGGATTCAATCCACTCACGATGAAGTAGACGACTGAAGGTTGCGTAGGTCTATGTGCACGTTCGTGTGTGTTAGTTTCTAGTGTTCATATGTAAATGACAGTTGTGTCAATGGGGGAACGTTATTCGAAAGTAACACTAGTTGACTCGAATTTAATCATTCTTATTACCAGTAGTTGCATTGCAAAATTTGACATTATCACGGCAGGAGGTAGGTGATGACTGTCATAAATGTTCGCTAATGGAGGACGTTTGTCATCCATTCCGAGATTTTGAAAAAAAAACTGTCTCCGTTTACATATCGCTGCGTACCCGAGATATTTTACTAATTTGGTACTCTGTGTGGATGAATTTATTAACAGATGTCATAAGGGTGATTTCAACTACACAAATTTGACAAAGTTCAATGTTAAGTATTAACGCCTCGCTGTGACTGGTATGACATTACATGATATCCCGGTGATTAAGCATCACCACAACTGCTAAGGTAATTAATCGTCATGGTGTATATCATGAGTCTTAAAATCACACGATCGTTATGAAATTTACACCGCTTCACGGCTCGTCGGCATTTTCTCCCGTCCGTAGTTAAGTTGTATGTTACTAAGTTGCCTAGGCAAGGACGTTATTCCATTCCATTCCCGGCCACTGTTACTAGGTGAATCTGATTAAATATCGCTTCACGAATCACTATTGTCCTCAAAGCCGAGCGTCCTTCGGTTAACGCCACTGCGGGAAATCGGTTGTCGAATACGGTGAAGTGACGATCTCGTGTACCTAGTGTCAAAATGCGGCCGGGGTGGATTCTTCAATGGGGCTAATGCGGTAAAGATTTTCACCAAATTTGCAGAAAGTAGAAATGCTAAAAGGACGGACAGGTAGGCACATGCGGCAACCTTTTTCGTCAGAAATGCACTCGGAAAGAAAGCACTTGTAGGAAGAGTCGCCTTAATGAAAACGTTATGCAATCATCTCATAAATGATTATACCGGCCGCTAATTTTAAAGATTTTTCTTTCACGTCAAACTTCGACCTCTTTTCCCTAGATTTCATTTCCCTAATCCCGCAAAGAAATAAACAACATTAACGTATGTCCTTCCATCCCTTGTGTATCAACGTAATAAAATTAGCGGGTAAGTTGGGACTGGGACCATTTAACTTTTGCCTAGAGAAACATTTTCTGTTCTGTGGCGTGACAAGACAAGTAAAGATTTCTGGAAAGGTTAATTTCGTTCAAAAGAAGGGGAATGAGCCGTCTCGCACCGGAAAAACCTTCGTGTCCCGCGGAAGGGACCCCGGTTCAAAACTATAACAAGAATCGGTCATTTGGAGGCATGGTGATCAAAGAACTGGTCTACTTGTCACGTCTGTCTCGATGCATTTGTAATCAATTGCTGATAAATCGTTGCAGTATCGCAAAAAAAAAATTGCGGAAAAGGATGAAAAATCACTCAATCGACTTTAAAATACTTGGGGGATTCGTTCAGAGGAGGTTTATCAACATTGTTTCAGCGAGATGCCGATTTCCCAAGAAGGAAACCCGATGCCCATTACATAAATTGTTATTTGTGCGAATGATGCTGATTCCATATGCTGTTAACGACGATGCATTCCGTAGAAATAGTTTCTGGGAATTGATTGATTGGATAGAATTAGCACAATGGAAAATCCACGGAAGCGCTCACTGCCCGCCATTTTGTTTATTGCGACGCCTGCTCGTCACGACTTGGTGAATGTACAAGGAACGCTGTTGCCCAGCTGCGTTCTATGCTTGCGAGGTTTCCACAGAAATTTCTTCCTCGTGCGGAATGCCACGTGGGTCATTGCGACAGCCCTTTTCTGGTTAACGTAGAAACTTGGGGCGAGGACGGGTCGCATTACCTGCCTGCCTCCTCGCGTTGAACCCCCGAGGAGTTTTACGACGTAGCGGATGGGACGGGAGGTTAAGCGGAATTAGCCTTCGCGGAAAAACGGCCGCGTGGGAAGGGCATGTGGGAACCTGTCATTTACTGCCCCTGGAAGTGAAGCAGGAGCAACGTGACCACAAGCGTACCAGTTTCGGAGGGAGACGGACGCCGTGAATCCATATTATTTTTGACGGAGGGAGACATGTAAGTCAAGGCTTACGTCTGAGAAACGAGCATAGCAGGTCAGTGGTTTGAAAAGTACTGGGTGAAAGGGAAGTAATCATGGGAATATAATATTTTTTCCTTAATATCTCGACGGTCATTTTCATCAAATGCAGACGCATAGCAGTAGAAAATATAATTGAATAGGAGGTAAGAAATTCGTCCATCTTTTATTGTCATAAGTTTCTCCTTTACATTTACTCTATTTTTTCGTGAACCGCGCGCGTGCACACCAGGTAAGTAGTTGGTGAATCGGAGGAAAGCGTGGGACTCTAATTTTCCAGGTTTTTACGTTTATTTATGTACGTCCTTTGCGGCCGAGTATTGACGATTGCCCATCGCAGTCGGGTATTTGAAAACTGAAGATTATTTCATGGCCCTTAGAAGGGCCGTTAGGATGCATCAAAGCAATCCCGTCGAGGAATTTACTTTGAGCTGGTGTACTTGGTGACGGCCTTGGTCCCCTCGGAGACGGCGTGCTTGGCCAGCTCACCGGGAAGCAAGAGCCTGACGGCGGTCTGCACCTCCCGGCTGGTGATGGTGGAGCGCTTGTTGTAGTGAGCCAGGCGAGAAGCTTCGGCGGCGATTCTCTCGAAAATATCGTTGACGAAGCTGTTCATGATGCTCATGGCCTTGCTGGAGATTCCGGTGTCGGGGTGCACCTGCTTCAGCACTTTGTAGATGTAGATTGCGTAGCTCTCCTTCCTCCTGCGCTTCTTCTTCTTGTCTCCCTTGGAGATGTTCTTCTGGGCCTTGCCCGCTTTCTTCGCAGCCTTTCCGCTCGTCTTGGGTGGCATGGTGATCACGTTCGGCGAACGGGGTCGATTTCAGTATTTTCGCCGATCATCAGTCGCCTGCTTATGTACCCCTGGTCCGTTCCGTGAGCCGAATCTCCTCGACGACCAATCACGTAAAAGCATGATGTGGCGTCGCTAGGACGGCGGCAGCCTATATAAATGCGCCCAGGAGTCTGACAGCGATTGATTGATTGGGATTCTTTGCTCAACCTTCGTTGAGGACGGACGTGTTTTTCTTCCGTCTGTGCGCCCTTTTTCTTTTGAAAAATCTCGTGCCGCCTTTGTGTTTTCTTAGTGCCGCCGTGCGGACCCTTTGTGCCCGCCGGAGCCGCCGCTCGCCCGACCGCCCAGGCAGGCCGGTCGCGTGCCACCCCCTCCCCCTGCAGCGCTCCCAGACTGCGCGTCGCCAGCTCGTGCAGGCCCCGCCGCCGCTCGGCCGTGGCCTTTCACTTTCCCCTCCCCTCCTTCCCCTCCTGCCCCGCTCAGCGGGCTTGTCATCGTTGGCGTCTATGTCCCGCTATGAATGTGCGCCCTTCACTGTATAATTAATTGATTATGCGTGTAAAAATTTCATCAAAAAAACACGTTGAAGGCCCGCTATTCCATCCCCGTGGTTGTCGGGACGCCAACATTAACCTCGGGACGCAATCCCTGCGTCGCCGGGCTATACTGCAATACCTTCCGTCTTCCGAGGATGCAATCTCGGAATCGTGTTTAACTCCGTCCGTCTCCTCTTCCGCGATGGCTGCATCTCCCGCGGAATCAGCTGTGGCAGCCGCGAGAGCTGCTCTTGCCGTTCTCTCAGTGAACGAGAGAGATGAGCTGCTCGCCGATCTCCGCACCTCGACGCCGACTCCTGCCGTTCGCCCGTCCAACGCCGCCTCCTCTGCTGCTCCTTCTGGTGCCGCAGACATCCGACTGACTTCTAGCACGCTCCCTGACACCACTCCTGCGCCTGTGCCAATGGACGTCGCGGTAGGAGCGGATCAGGATTCTCCGGTGAGTGACTCTTCCCTTACCGGTCAATATTCCGATATCTTGTCTTCGAAAAATGGCTATGTTTTTGAAAATGGTATTCCCCCCACCGCTGAAGACGGTTTTATCCTGGTTGCTAATAAGCGTCGTCGCTCCATGGCATCGGGCGCGATTACCGCTGCTCCGCCGTCTTCAACGGCGGTTCAGAACCGTTTCACGCTTCTGAGTGAACCGGTCACCTCTCCCCCCGCTAGCGTCCCGGCCGCCTCACGACCGGTTCAGCAGCCGCCCTCTGAAGCGACTCAGTCGCTTCCTACGCGCGCCGGTAGGATTCCTCCTTTTCGGCTTGCAGACATCTCGCAATGGGCTGAGCTACATGCTCGCATGCAGCGAGCTTGCTCAATTCCGCCCATTTCCCACTGCACAGGCAGGTCCACGGCTGTTGTAAAGTGCAGCAATATCACAGACTACAATTCAGTGAACGGAATCTTAAAAGAACTGAACATTCCGTTCGTCACCTACCAGCTCCCCGAGAACAAACGTAAGGAATTCGCTCTGCGAGGCGTCGTCCCATCAGTTTCGGATGGTACTATTCTTGAACAACTTCATTCGCTGGGTTTTCAGGTGCATTCAGTACGGCGCATTTACTCTACTCGTCCTTCAGACGAGGAGCGTAAATTAAAACTCAAGGCGGTCCCGAGTTACCCGACAAACGTGTGCCACATCTCTTGTGCAAGCGATATCGATACTGTGGCTTTTCAAAGCATTCACGCGCTCGCGGGACTCCGAGTCCAAATAACTCCATTTCGCAAGTCGGGTGATCCGGTGCAGTGCCATCGCTGTCAGCGCATCGGCCACACAAAAAACCACTGCCACCTAAACCCGAATTGCGTTCGCTGCGGAGGCGCCCACTTGAGCTCCGCATGCGAAAAATCAAAGGAATCCCCCGCTACGTGTTTTCTCTGTCTTAAAGATCACCCAGCGAATTACCGGGGCTGTGAAATTCACCGTGAGGCGAAGAAAAAGAGCTTTGAACGACGCGCGGCCTCGGGCCGGGCGATTCCCGCCGGAATTCCTCCCCCCCTCTCCCGCTCCTTCGCCTCAGCTGTGGACTCGTCCTCGGCCTTCCCCGCCCTCCCCTCCAAGTCCCTTTCTCGACCGCATGGTCTTCCCTACCCTAGTGACTCCGCTACCCCTCCTCCTCCTCCGGCTTCCGCCCCAGCTCCCCCGCCCCCTTCATCTAACGCGAACCCAGATGGCCCGGAACTTCTGCGCTGGTTTCGTTCCATCATGTCGGGTATTCAAAACGCTCCCACAATGCAGGAGAAAAAAATGTATATATTAGAACAGCTACTCTGTATGCACACATAATATGCACACGGGGATCTTAAGCACAAATTTAAAAATACTATCTTGGAACTGTAACGGCTTACACCACAAAAAACACGAACTTTTACACTACGCTACCACGCACCACATTGACATTATCCTCCTACAGGAAACCTTTCTAAAACCACACATTTCCTTCTACTCCGAACATTACATTACGCATAGATTGGACAGGAACACTCCAGGGGGAGGAGTAGCTGTTCTAATTAAACGTGATTTATCCCACTCTCTTCTGGACGTTCCCATTTTGACGAACATCGAGGCTCTAGGAATAAAAGTCCATACAACGCTAGGACACATTAACATTTATTCCATTTACAATAGTCCGGGTCGCTCACGTAAATTGAATAGAAACGATCTATCTCTGCTGACGTCTCAGAGTAAGAACGGTTTGTTCGTCGGAGATTGGAATTCGAGACATGTCGCTTGGAATTGCTCGTCCACGAACACCAACGGCCGAACCCTTCTCGCCTTCATCGAGGGCAAACCCGTTTCCATCCTCGCCCCTTCCGAACCAACCCACGTGTCTCGGTCCCCGCGCACGTGCTCCGTAATTGATTTCGCCCTCTCGGTCAACCTCCCCTTCCACGAGCGTCCCTCGGTCATTCGAGACTTCGCCTCGGATCACTTTCCCCTTCTGTTTCGTCTTCCCCTTGGGCCGCAAGCCCATCTCCCCCCACTCCGCCAGGTCATTGACTGGGCTCGGTTCCCCGACACCCTTGCAAACAAACTCGAGCAGCTGTCCCCCCTTTCCTCCCCCACCCCCGAGATTCTCGACCGCCGTGCTTCGGCCGTCGCCGAAGCCTTTTCCGAGGCCAGACGATCGGTCACGAAGGATATTTTCAAACCACGTGCGGGCGAAGGGCGTCACCCTCTCCCCGCCGACATCCTCTTTAAAATCAAGCGTCGCAACGTTGCCAGACGTACCTGGCAGCGCGAAAGAACTCCCGATCTCAAAACCGCGTATAATAAACTCGCGGCGGAGGTAAAAAAAGGCTATCTCAGCCTACTCCGCTCAGGAATGGCTCCGTCATATTGAATCCCTATCCTTTGAAGACAATTCCCTGTGGCGGTTGTCGAAATCTCTTCGTCGCCGCCCAAAAGCAACCAATCCCCCGATTAAATTCCGGGATTCATTTATTTTCGACCCACAGCGCAAGGCGGACATCCAGGCCGATCACCTCGAGTCCACCATGTCTGTGGATCCTTCCCCTTCTCCTCTCGATCCGGAAATCCGCCAGTTTCTAAACTCCATTCCTCCCAATTCGTCTTCTCTGGAACCGATCACCTCGGCTAAGGAGATTTCGTCTATCCTCTCTTCCCTTTCCCCGAGAAAAGCTCCCGGGTTGGACAACGTCTCAAACCGAGAATTAAAACTCGCCTCAAAAATCCCGTCCTTCCCGCTCATTCTTTCCGACCTTTTCAATCAGTGTTACATCTGTTCCCACTATCCTTCTCCTTGGAAACTTGGCAAAATCTTCCTTCTTCCCAAACCCGGAAAAGACGCAACCATTCCCGGTAATAGCCGTCCGATTACTTTACTCTCCAATATTTCGAAAATTTTTGAAAAAATCCTTCTAGATCGTCTCCAAAAACACGCCTCGGAAAATAACATCCTCCGCCCCGAACAGCTGGGCTTTCGAGAGCACGTGTCAGCAAACCACCAAGTCCTCCGCCTTTGTGAAAAAATCTCGCACGGATTTAACCAGAAAATGGTCACTGACGCTGTGTTTTTAGACGTCGCCAGAGCCTTTGACCGTGTCTGGCACGAAGGCCTCCTTTACAAACTCCACCTCTCCCGCTTTCCCTCCCCCTTCTCCTTCTCATCCAAAGCTTCCTTTCGTGTCGGCAATTCGTCGTGACGTCAGGCGACTCTCTCTCTTCGACGCGACAAGCGGGGGCGGGAGTGCCACAAGGCTCCCTCCTAAGCCCCCTTCTATTTAATATTTACGTGAACGATTTACCGTTTACTCCACTCACATCCATCCATATGTACGCTGACGACACCGCGATCGCAGCTTCATCTCGACAATGCCACACTAATATAACGAAATTAAATGCGCACCTAAGAAAAATACATACATGGACGAAAACATGGAAAATAAAAATCAACGCGGAAAAAAGTACACACGTTCACTTCGAACGTACTAATAAACTTCCATCGCACGTCCCTCTACTCCTCAACAAACATAGAATTCCACGAGCCTCGTCGCATCGCTTTCTGGGTATCGTCCTCGATTCAAAGCTCTCCTTCTCGCCTCAGATTGAATACTGCCGCCGCAAGGCGGTAGTCGCGCGGAACCAACTCGGCTGCCTTACCGCCAATGGTTCCTCTCTCTCTCCAGCTCAAAGAATCCGGCTTTACACATCCATTATCCGCCCGCAGCTTCTCTACGGCTGCGAGGTTTTCGCCGTCCGCAAGTCGCTTTGGACCCAATTGGAAATTTTCCAGAATAAATCCATCCGGGCCTTGTTACGCATCAGCAAACTGACCCGGATGGCCGATGTCCGTCGCGCCCACAAACTCCCTTCCGTCGCGGAATTCATCCGCAAACAAGTGATGTCATTTCGCGCACGCTTAAAGCACACAGGTAACCCCCTCCTTAGAAATATCTGGGATTATCCCCCCCCACGAAAAAAAAAGTATACACTGCCTAAAGATATTACTCTCCTATGAGTCTATCCTATTTCTGTTAATTTTAAATATCTTATTTCTTCCTAGATGTAACCGCTTCACGGACTTGCGCTTGTTTAGGTTAAGCAATAAGTATTTCTCCGCCCCGATTCAAGTTTCCCCCGCCACTTTGGGAAGGCCGCTTCACAGCCTTCCGCGGCGTCCGCTTTCAAGCCTCTGTTCTCTTTATTTCCGTTTTTATTCATTAATTTCTAAACTTCCCATTCTTAACAGGCCGCCTCACGGCATAATTCATTTTCAAACTTCCCACCCGCTTGCTCCAAACCGGTACGACAGCTAAGTAATCTACCGGCGCGCTTCACGCAATTATCACGTAATTACCCCACAAGGATAGCATTTAGAAATTCTAACTACAATAAACCAAATATGTATGTAAAATCCGAAAATTGTTAAAAGAAGAAAAAAAAAAAAAAAAATATATATTTATATATATATATATATTTATATATATATACAAAAAAAAAAATAAAATAAATAAATAAATAAAAAATAAATCTACAGACAGCATCCCTGAATAGGGATGAAAATAATACAAAAAAAAAAAAAAGAATTTTAGCTGTTATTTAGCCTTAGTCACCTTTATTAACTTTAGCTGGGGAAGCACTTCCCCAGATTAGTTATTAAGTTTCTCTTTCACGCAAACACAAACACACACAGCCGCCAAGTTTTTCAAATGCCATTTTATATTCTCTTGTAAATTGACCGGTAAGGGTGAGTCTTTCTCACCGGTACGGTTTTAACATGCCCTCAATCATCGAGGGTGCCAATGACTGGTAGTGCTGACAGCGATTAGACAGCACTACCAGATAAAGAAGCATTCAGCCATGTCCGGACGAGGAAAGGGAGGAAAAGTGAAGGGGAAGTCCAAGTCCCGCTCCAGCAGGGCCGGTCTTCAGTTTCCGGTCGGTCGTATCCACCGTCTGCTCCGCAAGGGGAACTATGCCGAGCGTGTTGGTGCCGGTGCCCCAGTCTACTTGGCCGCCGTCATGGAGTACCTGGCCGCGGAAGTCCTCGAGTTGGCCGGTAACGCTGCCAGGGACAACAAGAAGACGAGAATCATCCCTCGTCACTTGCAGTTGGCCATCCGCAACGACGAGGAGTTGAATAAGCTCCTGTCGGGCGTTACCATCGCTCAGGGAGGTGTCCTTCCGAACATCCAGGCGGTGCTCCTGCCCAAGAAGACTGAGAAGAAGGCATAAGCATCACGCTGTGCGCATAAAAGGTCCTTTTCAGGACCAGAACATACTAGAGAGATGTACGCGATAAATGTCATGTGAAAAAAATAATAATAACAATAAACGTAATAAGCATAGCGAATGAAACGTGGAGCTATAATTGGGCTAAGGTAAACGATGGGAAATAAAGCGTATAAAAAGTGAAAGCGTTTGTGCTGAAATGCAACGAAGAATGATTGAAGGTGACACTGCTTCGTTTACAATGTATTTCATAGTCTGTCATAAAATTTCACCTGCAATCTGCCGCTTAACTACGTTATTTCTTGTTAACATGTATGGTTGCAACGGCGCGATACACATTGTCGCCAGTCCGTTGCCACGTGCTTATTCATGTACGGTTGCAACGGCGCGATATACATTGTTGCCACGTGCTTATTCATGTACGGTTGCAACGGCGCGAAGTACATTGTTGCCCCGTGCTTATTCCTGTACGGTTGCAACGGCGCGATATACATTGTCGCCAGTCCGTTGCCACGTGCTTATTCCGATTCGCTGACAATGTCTTTAACGTCGGTAAAGGCTCATACAATTTCAACTCTATTATCACCGCCATTTTTTTTTTGCGTTCGAACAGGTCTTACTTTACTATTTATCGCCGTCACACACGCTATGGCGAATAGGGAATAATTTTTCGTTCCGTTATGGCAAAGGATTGGCTCCATCTCTGAACATTGTATTGGTCCTTAGAAGGACCTTTTTTATCGACGTACGCCGGGTGTCGGATGGCGATCCCGTCGCGTCGTGTCTAACCGCCAAACCCGTAGAGAGTGCGGCCCTGTCGCTTGAGTGCGTACACGACGTCCATGGCTGTGACGGTCTTCCTCTTGGCGTGTTCGGTGTAGGTGACGGCGTCGCGAATAACGTTCTCAAGGAACACCTTGAGCACACCGCGCGTCTCCTCGTAGATGAGTCCGGAGATACGCTTCACTCCACCTCGGCGGGCGAGACGGCGGATGGCCGGCTTGGTGATGCCCTGGATGTTATCGCGGAGAACTTTGCGATGACGTTTGGCTCCTCCCTTTCCCAGGCCTTTTCCTCCCTTGCCGCGTCCAGTCATCTCTGTAGTCTGCTCGTAGTAAAGGGCTGCTGTCTGATGACCTGAAATGCACCTTCGCCGGTATTTATAAACGTCGCCGCCGCGGCGATGACGTACCCGACCTCTCCACCAATCAGCGTCGCCCGTACTATCTGGCGCCATTCTCGGAAGTGCTTAAAAGACGGCGTTGACCCGGCTTTTTACAGATCGCAGAAATGGCACGTACGAAGCAGACAGCCCGCAAGTCCACCGGAGGAAAGGCCCCGAGGAAGCAGCTGGCCACCAAGGCCGCTCGCAAGAGCGCGCCGGCGACGGGAGGCGTCAAGAAGCCCCACAGGTACCGCCCCGGTACCGTGGCCCTTCGTGAGATCAGGAGATACCAGAAGAGCACGGAGCTCCTCATCCGCAAGCTGCCCTTCCAGCGCCTGGTGCGTGAGATCGCCCAGGACTTCAAGACCGATCTTCGGTTCCAGAGCTCCGCCGTCATGGCTCTCCAGGAGGCCAGCGAGGCTTACCTAGTGGGTCTCTTTGAGGACACCAACCTCTGCGCCATCCACGCTAAGCGTGTGACCATCATGCCCAAGGACATCCAGCTGGCCCGCCGTATCCGCGGAGAGCGAGCTTAGAAAGCTACTTTCGGCCGAAAAACAAAGGTCCTTTTCAGGACCAGTACATACTTAAAAGTTTGAATTTAGCACGATCGCACAATAATTAACGACGATGTCAATCCATTGGAATGATGGACGATATGAAATTTCCTTTGCGCATGGCAAGTGCGTTTGCACGGCTACGCATGAAATGAGATGAAATAAAAGTTCGTGCGATGCTTACCTGACGCGCTTTACGAAAAGAAAACAATACTCCGTGACGTGTTGTTCATTTTACACGTTCTATGAATGTTATTCTTAATTTTTTTTTTTCGTCCGTCCATGTCGCATCATCAATTTTAAATAGGACCGTTGTTTTTGCATGGCATTAATCATGATAAATGTTAACTTTGGGCGTGCTCAGTGGCGTGGGCATTGAGTGGCAAGCATCTTTGGAAGACATGATGGTCCTAAAAAGGACCGAGATTGGACGCTGTCTGCTGTCCTAGGTGCGCCGGTGGCGAAGCAGTGATGGTTCACTTCTTTTTCTGGGCGGCGGAAGGTTTCTTGGCGGCGGGCTTGGCCTTGGTGGGCGTCTTCTTGGGCTTGGGGGTCTTGGGTTTGGTGGCCGCCTTTTTCGCCTTCGACGGGGACTTTGCCGCCTTGGCGGCGGGTTTCCCAGCCGCCGGCTTCTTCTTTGGCTTGTCCGCCGCCTTCTTCGCCTTCTTGGCTGGTGGCGCGGACTTGCTTCGCTCCTTGGGCGCGGACCTCTTGGTGCCACTGGACGCCTTCTCGGAGGACTTCTTGGCTCCGACCGCTTTCGGTTTCTTTACTCCCGTCTTCTTGACGACCTTTTTCGCCTTGGTCGTCCCGCTGGCTGCCGCGGGTGCGGCCTTCTTGCTGTGGCTCAGCTTGAAGGAACCTGAGGCGCCCTTTCCCTTGGTCTGGACGAGAGTTCCGGCGGTGACGGCCGCCTTGAGGTACTTCTTGATGAAAGGCGAGAGCCTCTCGGCGTCCACTTTGTAGCTGGCTGCGATGTACTTCTTGATGGCTTGAAGGGAAGAGCCACCGCGCTCCTTGAGGCCCTTGACTGCGTTGTTAACCATCTCGGAAGTGGGCGGGTGCGACGGCTTTGCGCGAGCCTTCTTGGCTGCTCCGCCCTTGCTGGCCTTCTTGGAAGCCGCGGAGGTTCCTGAAGAAGGCAGGGGTTTTACTGCGACGGTGCCCGAAGGCTGGGCTGCCGGTGGTGCGGCTGCCGCTGCTCCAGATGCTGCGTCTGCCATGTTATCGGCTGCTGCGTGATGATAGAAAGAGAAAATTACCAAGACATGGATTTCTTACGAAAGTCCACCTTGCTATCGTACCATTTCGGAGCAAAATACGATCTCTTCCTCTCGCCTCCGGTGCGCTTCTCGGATTGTTTGTACTCCACTCCTCCTCCGACTTTCGCGTTTCGGAGAGTGTCGGGGGCGCGTAACGAGGGCGCCTTGCGCCGCGGCGCCCGTCAGGGTTCCACCCTGTCGGCCGTGGCGGCGCCAGGCGTTTGGCGAGCCCAGTTCGTGTGCAGCGGGTCGTCAAAATACGGGTTGTCGTCCTGTCGAAGGCGTACCCGGGAATAAACGTTGCACACGTTTCTACCGGGGTCGATTCCTCGAGATCCGAGGTAACGTACGTTCGAGGCCATCCTTCACCTGGTATTGGACGCGCTCGCGACCCGGTGGGCCGCGCGCCGGCCGCGGAAAGCGGCCCCGAGAAGACGGTCCCTTCGGACGCCTTCCCCCTGACTCGGCGCCTGTCAAACCTTCCTCCTGTTCCTCCCCGGTGCCTGTCCCGTAAGCGGACGTTTATGCATTTTTCGACGACTCGGGGGCGTCGCGACGCACCCACCTCCCGCGCCCGTGGGAAAGGATTATCGAGTCGCAAATGGAGACGGAGTCACCCGTTAAGCGCACGCCTTACGACGCGTCCGCGTGGGCTTCGAAATGGTTGCATGGGGTGGCCGAAGGGGAAAAAGAAATGAACTGTACGCACGCGAATGGGACGTCAAAGTTCACGTACAACAAAGTCGAGGATGGCGCCGAATTATGCTTTAGCCCCGTGAGCGGGCGGGAAAAACAATGTAGTAGCCGAGGGCGCGCAGTGGCGACCCGGCCGTGACGAGTTTGCTCCGTCTCCAACGGCTTCGGACGTCGGTACCTCGTTGCGGGATGATGAATTTGTAGCAACCGGCATGTCTTCGGAAACGAAATGATACTTCATCACGGGAAAACTCTTATTGTCGTTGAAACGGCGCCACATCCACGTTTCCGCGGATGTCTACCCTAGTTTCCTTGCACGTCTTTCGAAGAGGAGAGTCGTCTGCCGTCGACTTGTTATCGCGTACATTTCTTTTATTAACCTTCCTTATCTGTGCGATGCGTTGGATGTGCTTTTCTCCACGGTGCCGTCAAGTTACGGAATACACCCCTACGACCTTAAAAAAAAATCCCTCCCACACACACGCTGTATGTCACGTTAAATGACCCTGTGTGATGGGATACCTCGGGGACGTAGTCAACGTGAAAGCGACTCCTTGAAAACCAGGCTCTCGTAAGCGTACGTAATTCGTGTCGGCAATTTCGCTCGGTACACATCCCCCGCCGTACGTCTTATTCACGGAAACGGCGAAAATAGGGCGCATCGCGGGATTGTATGCGCGATCATTACGATGGGAATCGCCATAAGCAAATAGGACAGATGCGTTTAACTCAATAATATCCACATCCCTTTCGTCGTAGTTGCGGAGCTATGACGGCTTGTATTCGTGTCACAATATTTTTCAGTTGCTTCCAACCTAATTTCACATCGTTTCCACTTGTTTCCAATCGACATAATGTGTGTCAAGCATATGGATCTTGTTTTTTACCTCCATGCCGTTGGAATAATATCTTTCATTAGAGCAATGGTCGACTTTTCCTTGTAACTTTCGAGGGTCGGGATAGTGATTGACGGATAAGGTAGAGTGAATAGCCCTTACCTGGAAAACATTCCTGTGAATAAATAAAAAAAACGTGGGAAAAAGCCGTCGGGGCGTGATGCGGCGTTCAATAGTGATGACAGATTATACTATCTGGCGTAGGAAAGACTTGAACACGATTTTTCCTGGGATCGTAATCAGGGATCCAGGCTGGTTTCCAGTGCTTGCGGGGTTGGGGGGACTAGGGGCGGCATTAACAGCCGGAACCGTTCATTCCTCTACGACCTCTCTTTCGTGGAACTCTATCACCGTCGACAGTTCACGGAACATCATTTCTCGGTTCTGTCTCGAAGAAGCCCCTGTGTTAATTCAATTACTCAGTATCTACTTCGTTCTGCATTACTTAATCAATACATGTGGACCCATCAAATATTTCATCCCCGTTCATTGTTGATTCCTTGAGGTTCTTAGCGATGCGGAAGCAACTTTATCGTCACGAGTAATAAAAGAACGATGATTAACAATTTTAAGCTGTCTGGTACCTAGCACATCACCATAAAAGATACGAAATAAGCATTCCAGTGAACAGGAAAACAAATTGTCGTCTTTTCCCCGGCCAATCTGGGATCATTGCAATGTGAAGCGAAAGTCAATCAGGAGTTAAGAGGATTCAATCCACTCACGATGAAGTAGACGACTGAAGGTTGCGTAGGTCTATGTGCACGTTCGTGTGTGTTAGTTTCTAGTGTTCATATGTAAATGACAGTTGTGTCAATGGGGGAACGTTATTCGAAAGTAACACTAGTTGACTCGAATTTAATCATTCTTATTACCAGTAGTTGCATTGCAAAATTTGACATTATCACGGCAGGAGGTAGGTGATGACTGTCATAAATGTTCGCTAATGGAGGACGTTTGTCATCCATTCCGAGATTTTGAAAAAAAAACTGTCTCCGTTTACATATCGCTGCGTACCCGAGATATTTTACTAATTTGGTACTCTGTGTGGATGAATTTATTAACAGATGTCATAAGGGTGATTTCAACTACACAAATTTGACAAAGTTCAATGTTAAGTATTAACGCCTCGCTGTGACTGGTATGACATTACATGATATCCCGGTGATTAAGCATCACCACAACTGCTAAGGTAATTAATCGTCATGGTGTATATCATGAGTCTTAAAATCACACGATCGTTATGAAATTTACACCGCTTCACGGCTCGTCGGCATTTTCTCCCGTCCGTAGTTAAGTTGTATGTTACTAAGTTGCCTAGGCAAGGACGTTATTCCATTCCATTCCCGGCCACTGTTACTAGGTGAATCTGATTAAATATCGCTTCACGAATCACTATTGTCCTCAAAGCCGAGCGTCCTTCGGTTAACGCCACTGCGGGAAATCGGTTGTCGAATACGGTGAAGTGACGATCTCGTGTACCTAGTGTCAAAATGCGGCCGGGGTGGATTCTTCAATGGGGCTAATGCGGTAAAGATTTTCACCAAATTTGCAGAAAGTAGAAATGCTAAAAGGACGGACAGGTAGGCACATGCGGCAACCTTTTTCGTCAGAAATGCACTCGGAAAGAAAGCACTTGTAGGAAGAGTCGCCTTAATGAAAACGTTATGCAATCATCTCATAAATGATTATACCGGCCGCTAATTTTAAAGATTTTTCTTTCACGTCAAACTTCGACCTCTTTTCCCTAGATTTCATTTCCCTAATCCCGCAAAGAAATAAACAACATTAACGTATGTCCTTCCATCCCTTGTGTATCAACGTAATAAAATTAGCGGGTAAGTTGGGACTGGGACCATTTAACTTTTGCCTAGAGAAACATTTTCTGTTCTGTGGCGTGACAAGACAAGTAAAGATTTCTGGAAAGGTTAATTTCGTTCAAAAGAAGGGGAATGAGCCGTCTCGCACCGGAAAAACCTTCGTGTCCCGCGGAAGGGACCCCGGTTCAAAACTATAACAAGAATCGGTCATTTGGAGGCATGGTGATCAAAGAACTGGTCTACTTGTCACGTCTGTCTCGATGCATTTGTAATCAATTGCTGATAAATCGTTGCAGTATCGCAAAAAAAAAATTGCGGAAAAGGATGAAAAATCACTCAATCGACTTTAAAATACTTGGGGGATTCGTTCAGAGGAGGTTTATCAACATTGTTTCAGCGAGATGCCGATTTCCCAAGAAGGAAACCCGATGCCCATTACATAAATTGTTATTTGTGCGAATGATGCTGATTCCATATGCTGTTAACGACGATGCATTCCGTAGAAATAGTTTCTGGGAATTGATTGATTGGATAGAATTAGCACAATGGAAAATCCACGGAAGCGCTCACTGCCCGCCATTTTGTTTATTGCGACGCCTGCTCGTCACGACTTGGTGAATGTACAAGGAACGCTGTTGCCCAGCTGCGTTCTATGCTTGCGAGGTTTCCACAGAAATTTCTTCCTCGTGCGGAATGCCACGTGGGTCATTGCGACAGCCCTTTTCTGGTTAACGTAGAAACTTGGGGCGAGGACGGGTCGCATTACCTGCCTGCCTCCTCGCGTTGAACCCCCGAGGAGTTTTACGACGTAGCGGATGGGACGGGAGGTTAAGCGGAATTAGCCTTCGCGGAAAAACGGCCGCGTGGGAAGGGCATGTGGGAACCTGTCATTTACTGCCCCTGGAAGTGAAGCAGGAGCAACGTGACCACAAGCGTACCAGTTTCGGAGGGAGACGGACGCCGTGAATCCATATTATTTTTGACGGAGGGAGACATGTAAGTCAAGGCTTACGTCTGAGAAACGAGCATAGCAGGTCAGTGGTTTGAAAAGTACTGGGTGAAAGGGAAGTAATCATGGGAATATAATATTTTTTCCTTAATATCTCGACGGTCATTTTCATCAAATGCAGACGCATAGCAGTAGAAAATATAATTGAATAGGAGGTAAGAAATTCGTCCATCTTTTATTGTCATAAGTTTCTCCTTTACATTTACTCTATTTTTTCGTGAACCGCGCGCGTGCACACCAGGTAAGTAGTTGGTGAATCGGAGGAAAGCGTGGGACTCTAATTTTCCAGGTTTTTACGTTTATTTATGTACGTCCTTTGCGGCCGAGTATTGACGATTGCCCATCGCAGTCGGGTATTTGAAAACTGAAGATTATTTCATGGCCCTTAGAAGGGCCGTTAGGATGCATCAAAGCAATCCCGTCGAGGAATTTACTTTGAGCTGGTGTACTTGGTGACGGCCTTGGTCCCCTCGGAGACGGCGTGCTTGGCCAGCTCACCGGGAAGCAAGAGCCTGACGGCGGTCTGCACCTCCCGGCTGGTGATGGTGGAGCGCTTGTTGTAGTGAGCCAGGCGAGAAGCTTCGGCGGCGATTCTCTCGAAAATATCGTTGACGAAGCTGTTCATGATGCTCATGGCCTTGCTGGAGATTCCGGTGTCGGGGTGCACCTGCTTCAGCACTTTGTAGATGTAGATTGCGTAGCTCTCCTTCCTCCTGCGCTTCTTCTTCTTGTCTCCCTTGGAGATGTTCTTCTGGGCCTTGCCCGCTTTCTTCGCAGCCTTTCCGCTCGTCTTGGGTGGCATGGTGATCACGTTCGGCGAACGGGGTCGATTTCAGTATTTTCGCCGATCATCAGTCGCCTGCTTATGTACCCCTGGTCCGTTCCGTGAGCCGAATCTCCTCGACGACCAATCACGTAAAAGCATGATGTGGCGTCGCTAGGACGGCGGCAGCCTATATAAATGCGCCCAGGAGTCTGACAGCGATTAGACAGCACTACCAGATAAAGAAGCATTCAGCCATGTCCGGACGAGGAAAGGGAGGAAAAGTGAAGGGGAAGTCCAAGTCCCGCTCCAGCAGGGCCGGTCTTCAGTTTCCGGTCGGTCGTATCCACCGTCTGCTCCGCAAGGGGAACTATGCCGAGCGTGTTGGTGCCGGTGCCCCAGTCTACTTGGCCGCCGTCATGGAGTACCTGGCCGCGGAAGTCCTCGAGTTGGCCGGTAACGCTGCCAGGGACAACAAGAAGACGAGAATCATCCCTCGTCACTTGCAGTTGGCCATCCGCAACGACGAGGAGTTGAATAAGCTCCTGTCGGGCGTTACCATCGCTCAGGGAGGTGTCCTTCCGAACATCCAGGCGGTGCTCCTGCCCAAGAAGACTGAGAAGAAGGCATAAGCATCACGCTGTGCGCATAAAAGGTCCTTTTCAGGACCAGAACATACTAGAGAGATGTACGCGATAAATGTCATGTGAAAAAAATAATAATAACAATAAACGTAATAAGCATAGCGAATGAAACGTGGAGCTATAATTGGGCTAAGGTAAACGATGGGAAATAAAGCGTATAAAAAGTGAAAGCGTTTGTGCTGAAATGCAACGAAGAATGATTGAAGGTGACACTGCTTCGTTTACAATGTATTTCATAGTCTGTCATAAAATTTCACCTGCAATCTGCCGCTTAACTACGTTATTTCTTGTTAACATGTATGGTTGCAACGGCGCGATACACATTGTCGCCAGTCCGTTGCCACGTGCTTATTCATGTACGGTTGCAACGGCGCGATATACATTGTTGCCACGTGCTTATTCATGTACGGTTGCAACGGCGCGAAGTACATTGTTGCCCCGTGCTTATTCCTGTACGGTTGCAACGGCGCGATATACATTGTCGCCAGTCCGTTGCCACGTGCTTATTCCGATTCGCTGACAATGTCTTTAACGTCGGTAAAGGCTCATACAATTTCAACTCTATTATCACCGCCATTTTTTTTTTGCGTTCGAACAGGTCTTACTTTACTATTTATCGCCGTCACACACGCTATGGCGAATAGGGAATAATTTTTCGTTCCGTTATGGCAAAGGATTGGCTCCATCTCTGAACATTGTATTGGTCCTTAGAAGGACCTTTTTTATCGACGTACGCCGGGTGTCGGATGGCGATCCCGTCGCGTCGTGTCTAACCGCCAAACCCGTAGAGAGTGCGGCCCTGTCGCTTGAGTGCGTACACGACGTCCATGGCTGTGACGGTCTTCCTCTTGGCGTGTTCGGTGTAGGTGACGGCGTCGCGAATAACGTTCTCAAGGAACACCTTGAGCACACCGCGCGTCTCCTCGTAGATGAGTCCGGAGATACGCTTCACTCCACCTCGGCGGGCGAGACGGCGGATGGCCGGCTTGGTGATGCCCTGGATGTTATCGCGGAGAACTTTGCGATGACGTTTGGCTCCTCCCTTTCCCAGGCCTTTTCCTCCCTTGCCGCGTCCAGTCATCTCTGTAGTCTGCTCGTAGTAAGGGCTGCTGTCTGATGACCTGAAATGCACCTTCGCCGGTATTTATAAACGTCGCCGCCGCGGCGATGACGTACCCGACCTCTCCACCAATCAGCGTCGCCCGTACTATCTGGCGCCATTCTCGGAAGTGCTTAAAAGACGGCGTTGACCCGGCTTTTTACAGATCGCAGAAATGGCACGTACGAAGCAGACAGCCCGCAAGTCCACCGGAGGAAAGGCCCCGAGGAAGCAGCTGGCCACCAAGGCCGCTCGCAAGAGCGCGCCGGCGACGGGAGGCGTCAAGAAGCCCCACAGGTACCGCCCCGGTACCGTGGCCCTTCGTGAGATCAGGAGATACCAGAAGAGCACGGAGCTCCTCATCCGCAAGCTGCCCTTCCAGCGCCTGGTGCGTGAGATCGCCCAGGACTTCAAGACCGATCTTCGGTTCCAGAGCTCCGCCGTCATGGCTCTCCAGGAGGCCAGCGAGGCTTACCTAGTGGGTCTCTTTGAGGACACCAACCTCTGCGCCATCCACGCTAAGCGTGTGACCATCATGCCCAAGGACATCCAGCTGGCCCGCCGTATCCGCGGAGAGCGAGCTTAGAAAGCTACTTTCGGCCGAAAAACAAAGGTCCTTTTCAGGACCAGTACATACTTAAAAGTTTGAATTTAGCACGATCGCACAATAATTAACGACGATGTAAATCCATTGGAATGATGGACGACATGAAATTTCCTTTGCGCATGGCAAGTGCGTTTGCACGGCTACGCATGAAATGAGATGAAATAAAAGTTCGTGCGATGCTTACCTGACGCGCTTAACGAAAAGAAAACAATACTCCGTGACGTGTTGTTCATTTTACACGTTCTATGAATGTTATTCTTAATTTTTTTTTTCGTCCGTCCATGTCGCATCATCAATTTTAAATAGGACCGTTGTTTTTGCATGGCATTAATCATGATAAATGTTAACTTTGGGCGTGCTCAGTGGCGTGGGCATTGAGTGGCAAGCATCTTTGGAAGACATGATGGTCCTAAAAAGGACCGAGATTGGACGCTGTCTGCTGTCCTAGGTGCGCCGGTGGCGAAGCAGTGATGGTTCACTTCTTTTTCTGGGCGGCGGAAGGTTTCTTGGCGGCGGGCTTGGCCTTGGTGGGCGTCTTCTTGGGCTTGGGGGTCTTGGGTTTGGTGGCCGCCTTTTTCGCCTTCGACGGGGACTTTGCCGCCTTGGCGGCGGGTTTCCCAGCCGCCGGCTTCTTCTTTGGCTTGTCCGCCGCCTTCTTCGCCTTCTTGGCTGGTGGCGCGGACTTGCTTCGCTCCTTGGGCGCGGACCTCTTGGTGCCACTGGACGCCTTCTCGGAGGACTTCTTGGCTCCGACCGCTTTCGGTTTCTTTACTCCCGTCTTCTTGACGACCTTTTTCGCCTTGGTCGTCCCGCTGGCTGCCGCGGGTGCGGCCTTCTTGCTGTGGCTCAGCTTGAAGGAACCTGAGGCGCCCTTTCCCTTGGTCTGGACGAGAGTTCCGGCGGTGACGGCCGCCTTGAGGTACTTCTTGATGAAAGGCGAGAGCCTCTCGGCGTCCACTTTGTAGCTGGCTGCGATGTACTTCTTGATGGCTTGAAGGGAAGAGCCACCGCGCTCCTTGAGGCCCTTGACTGCGTTGTTAACCATCTCGGAAGTGGGCGGGTGCGACGGCTTTGCGCGAGCCTTCTTGGCTGCTCCGCCCTTGCTGGCCTTCTTGGAAGCCGCGGAGGTTCCTGAAGAAGGCAGGGGTTTTACTGCGACGGTGCCCGAAGGCTGGGCTGCCGGTGGTGCGGCTGCCGCTGCTCCAGATGCTGCGTCTGCCATGTTATCGGCTGCTGCGTGATGATAGAAAGAGAAAATTACCAAGACATGGATTTCTTACGAAAGTCCACCTTGCTATCGTACCATTTCGGAGCAAAATACGATCTCTTCCTCTCGCCTCCGGTGCGCTTCTCGGATTGTTTGTACTCCACTCCTCCTCCGACTTTCGCGTTTCGGAGAGTGTCGGGGGCGCGTAACGAGGGCGCCTTGCGCCGCGGCGCCCGTCAGGGTTCCACCCTGTCGGCCGTGGCGGCGCCAGGCGTTTGGCGAGCCCAGTTCGTGTGCAGCGGGTCGTCAAAATACGGGTTGTCGTCCTGTCGAAGGCGTACCCGGGAATAAACGTTGCACACGTTTCTACCGGGGTCGATTCCTCGAGATCCGAGGTAACGTACGTTCGAGGCCATCCTTCACCTGGTATTGGACGCGCTCGCGACCCGGTGGGCCGCGCGCCGGCCGCGGAAAGCGGCCCCGAGAAGACGGTCCCTTCGGACGCCTTCCCCCTGACTCGGCGCCTGTCAAACCTTCCTCCTGTTCCTCCCCGGTGCCTGTCCCGTAAGCGGACGTTTATGCATTTTTCGACGACTCGGGGGCGTCGCGACGCACCCACCTCCCGCGCCCGTGGGAAAGGATTATCGAGTCGCAAATGGAGACGGAGTCACCCGTTAAGCGCACGCCTTACGACGCGTCCGCGTGGGCTTCGAAATGGTTGCATGGGGTGGCCGAAGGGGAAAAAGAAATGAACTGTACGCACGCGAATGGGACGTCAAAGTTCACGTACAACAAAGTCGAGGATGGCGCCGAATTATGCTTTAGCCCCGTGAGCGGGCGGGAAAAACAATGTAGTAGCCGAGGGCGCGCAGTGGCGACCCGGCCGTGACGAGTTTGCTCCGTCTCCAACGGCTTCGGACGTCGGTACCTCGTTGCGGGATGATGAATTTGTAGCAACCGGCATGTCTTCGGAAACGAAATGATACTTCATCACGGGAAAACTCTTATTGTCGTTGAAACGGCGCCACATCCACGTTTCCGCGGATGTCTACCCTAGTTTCCTTGCACGTCTTTCGAAGAGGAGAGTCGTCTGCCGTCGACTTGTTATCGCGTACATTTCTTTTATTAACCTTCCTTATCTGTGCGATGCGTTGGATGTGCTTTTCTCCACGGTGCCGTCAAGTTACGGAATACACCCCTACGACCTTAAAAAAAAATCCCTCCCACACACACGCTGTATGTCACGTTAAATGACCCTGTGTGATGGGATACCTCGGGGACGTAGTCAACGTGAAAGCGACTCCTTGAAAACCAGGCTCTCGTAAGCGTACGTAATTCGTGTCGGCAATTTCGCTCGGTACACATCCCCCGCCGTACGTCTTATTCACGGAAACGGCGAAAATAGGGCGCATCGCGGGATTGTATGCGCGATCATTACGATGGGAATCGCCATAAGCAAATAGGACAGATGCGTTTAACTCAATAATATCCACATCCCTTTCGTCGTAGTTGCGGAGCTATGACGGCTTGTATTCGTGTCACAATATTTTTCAGTTGCTTCCAACCTAATTTCACATCGTTTCCACTTGTTTCCAATCGACATAATGTGTGTCAAGCATATGGATCTTGTTTTTTACCTCCATGCCGTTGGAATAATATCTTTCATTAGAGCAATGGTCGACTTTTCCTTGTAACTTTCGAGGGTCGGGATAGTGATTGACGGATAAGGTAGAGTGAATAGCCCTTACCTGGAAAACATTCCTGTGAATAAATAAAAAAAACGTGGGAAAAAGCCGTCGGGGCGTGATGCGGCGTTCAATAGTGATGACAGATTATACTATCTGGCGTAGGAAAGACTTGAACACGATTTTTCCTGGGATCGTAATCAGGGATCCAGGCTGGTTTCCAGTGCTTGCGGGGTTGGGGGGACTAGGGGCGGCATTAACAGCCGGAACCGTTCATTCCTCTACGACCTCTCTTTCGTGGAACTCTATCACCGTCGACAGTTCACGGAACATCATTTCTCGGTTCTGTCTCGAAGAAGCCCCTGTGTTAATTCAATTACTCAGTATCTACTTCGTTCTGCATTACTTAATCAATACATGTGGACCCATCAAATATTTCATCCCCGTTCATTGTTGATTCCTTGAGGTTCTTAGCGATGCGGAAGCAACTTTATCGTCACGAGTAATAAAAGAACGATGATTAACAATTTTAAGCTGTCTGGTACCTAGCACATCACCATAAAAGATACGAAATAAGCATTCCAGTGAACAGGAAAACAAATTGTCGTCTTTTCCCCGGCCAATCTGGGATCATTGCAATGTGAAGCGAAAGTCAATCAGGAGTTAAGAGGATTCAATCCACTCACGATGAAGTAGACGACTGAAGGTTGCGTAGGTCTATGTGCACGTTCGTGTGTGTTAGTTTCTAGTGTTCATATGTAAATGACAGTTGTGTCAATGGGGGAACGTTATTCGAAAGTAACACTAGTTGACTCGAATTTAATCATTCTTATTACCAGTAGTTGCATTGCAAAATTTGACATTATCACGGCAGGAGGTAGGTGATGACTGTCATAAATGTTCGCTAATGGAGGACGTTTGTCATCCATTCCGAGATTTTGAAAAAAAAACTGTCTCCGTTTACATATCGCTGCGTACCCGAGATATTTTACTAATTTGGTACTCTGTGTGGATGAATTTATTAACAGATGTCATAAGGGTGATTTCAACTACACAAATTTGACAAAGTTCAATGTTAAGTATTAACGCCTCGCTGTGACTGGTATGACATTACATGATATCCCGGTGATTAAGCATCACCACAACTGCTAAGGTAATTAATCGTCATGGTGTATATCATGAGTCTTAAAATCACACGATCGTTATGAAATTTACACCGCTTCACGGCTCGTCGGCATTTTCTCCCGTCCGTAGTTAAGTTGTATGTTACTAAGTTGCCTAGGCAAGGACGTTATTCCATTCCATTCCCGGCCACTGTTACTAGGTGAATCTGATTAAATATCGCTTCACGAATCACTATTGTCCTCAAAGCCGAGCGTCCTTCGGTTAACGCCACTGCGGGAAATCGGTTGTCGAATACGGTGAAGTGACGATCTCGTGTACCTAGTGTCAAAATGCGGCCGGGGTGGATTCTTCAATGGGGCTAATGCGGTAAAGATTTTCACCAAATTTGCAGAGAAGTAGAAATGCTAAAAGGACGGACAGGTAGGCACATGCGGCAACCTTTTTCGTCAGAAATGCACTCGGAAAGAAAGCACTTGTAGGAAGAGTCGCCTTAATGAAAACGTTATGCAATCATCTCATAAATGATTATACCGGCCGCTAATTTTAAAGATTTTTCTTTCACGTCAAACTTCGACCTCTTTTCCCTAGATTTCATTTCCCTAATCCCGCAAAGAAATAAACAACATTAACGTATGTCCTTCCATCCCTTGTGTATCAACGTAATAAAATTAGCGGGTAAGTTGGGACTGGGACCATTTAACTTTTGCCTAGAGAAACATTTTCTGTTCTGTGGCGTGACAAGACAAGTAAAGATTTCTGGAAAGGTTAATTTCGTTCAAAAGAAGGGGAATGAGCCGTCTCGCACCGGAAAAACCTTCGTGTCCCGCGGAAGGGACCCCGGTTCAAAACTATAACAAGAATCGGTCATTTGGAGGCATGGTGATCAAAGAACTGGTCTACTTGTCACGTCTGTCTCGATGCATTTGTAATCAATTGCTGATAAATCGTTGCAGTATCGCAAAAAAAAAATTGCGGAAAAGGATGAAAAATCACTCAATCGACTTTAAAATACTTGGGGGATTCGTTCAGAGGAGGTTTATCAACATTGTTTCAGCGAGATGCCGATTTCCCAAGAAGGAAACCCGATGCCCATTACATAAATTGTTATTTGTGCGAATGATGCTGATTCCATATGCTGTTAACGACGATGCATTCCGTAGAAATAGTTTCTGGGAATTGATTGATTGGATAGAATTAGCACAATGGAAAATCCACGGAAGCGCTCACTGCCCGCCATTTTGTTTATTGCGACGCCTGCTCGTCACGACTTGGTGAATGTACAAGGAACGCTGTTGCCCAGCTGCGTTCTATGCTTGCGAGGTTTCCACAGAAATTTCTTCCTCGTGCGGAATGCCACGTGGGTCATTGCGACAGCCCTTTTCTGGTTAACGTAGAAACTTGGGGCGAGGACGGGTCGCATTACCTGCCTGCCTCCTCGCGTTGAACCCCCGAGGAGTTTTACGACGTAGCGGATGGGACGGGAGGTTAAGCGGAATTAGCCT